>NW_019524951.1:415894-427019 GCF_002814215.2 Seriola lalandi dorsalis | reverse complement strand
AGTATATTAAGGCATAGAAAGTTGTAGTATAGTAAGGCATAAAAAGTCATAAAAACCTCATAGTATAATAAGGCAAAAAAAAGTAATGAAAATGTCATAGTATATTAAGGCATAGAAAGTCATAGTATAGTAAGGCATAAAAAGTCATAAAAATGTCATAGTATAATAAGGTAAAAAAAAGTAATGAAAATATCATAGTATAGTAAGGCATAAAAAGTCATAAAAATGTCATAGTATAATAAGGCAAAAAAAGTAATGAAAATGTCATAGTATAATAAGGCATTAATAGTCATTTAAATGTCATAATATAATAAGGCATAAAAAGTTATAAAAACGTCATAGTACAATAAGGTACAAAAAGTCATAAAAATGTCATCGTGTTGTATTATATAAAACTGTCATAGTTTAGTAAGGCTTAAAAAGTCATAAAAATGTCATAGTATATTAAGGCATAGAAAGTCATAGTATAGTAAAGCATAAAAAGTCATAAAAACGTCATAGTATAATAAGGCAAAAAAAGTAATGAAAATGTCATAGTATAGTAAGGCTTAAAAAGTCATATAAATGTCATAGTATGTTAAGGCATAGAAAGTCTTAGTATAGTAAGGCATAAAAGTCATAAAAATGTCATAGTATAGTTAGGCATAAAAAGTCATAAAAATGTGATAGTATAATAAGGCATAAAACATCATAAAAACGTCATAGTATAATAAGGAATAAAAGGCCATAAAATCGTCGTAGTATAGTAGGCATTAAACGTCATAAAAAGTCATAAAAAGTCATAAAAACGTAATAGTATAGTAAGGCATAAAAAGTCACAAAAATGTCATAGATTAATAAGGCATGAAATTCATAGTATAGTAAGGCTTAAAAAGTCATGTAAATGTCATAGTATGTTAAGGCATAGAAAGTCATAGTATAGTAAGGCATAGAAAGTCGTAGTATAGTAAGGCATAAAAAGTCATAAAAATGTCATAGTATAATAAGGCAAAAAAAGTAATGAAAATGTCATAGTATAGTAAGGCATAAAAAGTCATAAAAATGTCATAGTATAATAAGGCATAAAAAGTCATGAAAATGTCATAGTATATTAAGGCATAGAAAGTCATAGTATAATAAGGAATAAAAGACCATAAAAACGTCGTAGTATAGTAGGCATTAAAGGTCATAAAAAGTCATAAAAATGTCATAGTATAGTAAGGCATAAAAAGTCATAAAAATGTCATAGTATAATAAGGCAAAAAAAGTCATGAAAATGTCATAGTATAATAAGGCATTAATAGTCATTTAAATGTCATAATATAATAAGGCATAAAAAGTTATAAAAACGTCATAGTATAGTTAGGTACAAAAAGTCATAAAAAGTCATCGTGTTGTATTGTATAAAACTGTAATGAAGGCTTAAAAAGTCATAAAAATGTCATAGTATATTAAGGCATAGAAAGTCGTAGTGTAGTAAAGCATAAAAAGTCATAAAAACGTCATAGTATAATAAGGCAAAAAAAGTAATGAAAATGTCATAGTATAGTAAGGCTTAAAAAGTCATATAAATGTCATAGTATGTTAAGGCATAGAAAGTCTTAGTATAGTAAGGCATAAAAGTCATAAAAATGTCATAGTATAGTTAGGCATAAAAAGTCATAAAAATGTGATAGTATAATAAGGCATAAAACATCATAAAAACGTCATAGTATAATAAGGAATAAAAGGCCATAAAATCGTCGTAGTATAGTAGGCATTAAACGTCATAAAAAGTCATAAAAACGTAATAGTATAGTAAGGCATAAAAAGTCACAAAAATGTCATAGATTAATAAGGCATAGAAATTCATAGTATAGTAAGGCAAAAAAAAGTCATGAAAATGTCATAGTATAATAAGGCATAAAAAGTTATAGTAAAGTAAGGCAAAAAAAGTCACGAAAACGCCACAATATAGTAAGGCATTAAAAGTCATAAAAACGTGATAGTATAATAAGGCATAAAACGTCATAAAAACGTCATAGTACAATAAGGCATAAAAAGTAATAAAAATGTCATAGTATAGTAAGGCATTGAAAATCATAAAAACGTCATAGTACAAAAAGGCATAAAAAGTAATAAAAATGTCATAGTATAATAAGGCATAAAATTCATATTATAGAAAGGTAAAAAAAAGTCATGAACATGTCATAGTACAATAAGGGAAAAAAAGTCATAAAAAAGTCATAAAAAATCATAGTATAGAAAGGCAAAAAAAAAGTCAGGAAAACATCAAAGTATAGTCAGGCATAATAGTCATAAAAATATGATAGTATAATAAGGCGTAAAACATCATAAAAACGTGATAGTATAATAAGGTATAAAACATCATAAAAACGTCACAGTACAATAAGGCATAAAACGTAATAAATATGTCATACTAGTAAGACATAAAAAGTTATAAAAACGTCATAGTATAATAAGGCATAAATAGTCATAAAAATGTCATAGTAAAGTAAGGGAAAAATTTAAAAGGCATAGTATAATAAGGCAAAAAAAAGTCATGAAAACATCACAGCATAGTCAGGCATAAATAGTCATAAAAACGTCATAATATTATTATAAGATACAAAAAGTCATCGTATACTAAGGTGAAAAAAATCAAAAAAACCTCATTGTATAGCAAAGTCATGAAAATGTCATAGTATAAGAAGGCATAAAATGTCACAAAAAGGTCATAGTATAGTTTAGCAAAAAAATTCATAAAAAGTCATAGTATAGTAAGGTAAAAAAAAGTAATGAAGGCTTAAAAAGTCATAAAAATGTCATAGTATAGTAAGGCATAGAAAGTTGTAGTATAGTAAGGCAGAAAAAATCATAAAAACCTCATAGTATAATAAGGCATAAAAAGTTATAAAAACGTCATAGTACAATAAGGAACAAAAAGTCATAAAAATGTCATTGTGTTGTATTATATAAAAATGTCATAGTTTAGTAAGGCATAAAAAGTCATAAAAACATCTTAGTATAGTAATGCATAAAAAGTCATAAAAACTTCATAGTATAGTAAGGCTTAAAAAGTCATAAAAATGTCATAGTATATTAAGGCATAGAAAGTCATAAAAACGTCATAGTATAATAAGGCAAAAAAAAGTAATGAAAATGTCATAGTATAATAAGGCATAAAAAGTTATAAAAACGTCATAGTACAATAAGGAACAAAAAGTCATAAAAATGTCATCGTATTGTATTATATAAAAATGTCATAGTTTAGTAAGGCATAAAAAATCATAAAAATGTCATAGTATAATTAGGCAAAAAAAAGTAATGAAAATGTCATAGTATAATAAGGCATAAAAAGTTATAAAAACGTCATAGTACAATAAGGAACAAAAAGTCATAAAAATGTCATCGTATTGTATTATATAAAAATGTCATAGTTTAGTAAGGCATAAAAAGTGATGAAAACGTCATAGTATAGTAAGGCATAAAAAGTCATAAAAATGTCACAGTATATTAAGACATAGAAAGTCATAGTATAGTGAGGCATAAAAAGTCATAAAAATGTCATAGTATATTAAGACATAGAAAGTCATAGTATAGTAAGGCACAAAAAGTTATACAAACATCATAGTTTAGTAAGACATAAAAAATCATAAAAACATCAGAGTATACTAAGGCATAAAAAGTCATGAAAACATCATAGTTTTTAAGGGCATAAAACCATCATAGTATAGTAATGCATAAAAACGTCTTAGTATAGTTAGGCATAAAAAGTGATAGTATTGTAAGTCATAAAAACATCATAGTAAGGCATTAAAAGTCATAATATAGTAAGACATAAAAAAGTCACAGTAATGTAATGCATCAAAACGTTTTTTTTCACGATATAAAAGGTCATAGTATAGTAATGCATAAAAGATGTCATAGTATTCATAGTCATATTTTCATATGATTTTTCAACAGAAATAAAACTCATACTTTGATCCACCGTTTTATGTTTACTCCAACTAGCAACCTGACTGCTAGCCTACAGAAAACAGAAGCCAGGGTTAGCTCGCTAGTTAACGCTAGCTAACATAATTATATAACATCAGTTGACATTTTCCTGATGATGTTAGGTACCATTGTGATATTCTCACATGACGTGAGTCTTCAGATCACCTCCACCCTTCCAATCAATCAAATGCTAGCCTGCCTAAATTGTAGCCTCTTGGAAGGCACATTCGAATGATCTGATATGCCATTTTCTAACATAATGAGTTCACTTAAACATTGGTAGGGACAACTCTGTCCTCCCAAAATATTGGTAGAGACATGTCCCCACCGTCCATTTGCAAATCTATGCCTTTGGATGCATGGACCACAGGCTTTGATTGGTGCTGAGAGCCAAGCTCAAATCCAGGACATAATCAGAGCCACTAATCCAGCTGATAACAGTGTGTCTGGCCCTGCACACTGTGTCGGCCCCAAGCTCATTCAGAAGTACCCTTGCTTTTGTCAAAACAAGCCCTATGATCATTTATCACACCACAATAAATCCTGGCTTGAAATCCTAAGGCACAGTTGAGCTGACTCCTCCATTATGTACAGACTCAGCTTAATTTTGGAAATCTTTGAAGGAGCAGATGTGATTAGTTATTTTATTGAATTGTTGCCACTGGCAACATAATATTTTTGTGCTGGGAAATTGTGAAGGGCAGGGATGGAAGCAGCCGTTTAGGCGGAGAAGTCAAGAAGGGAAGACGCAGGGAGGGAGAAGAGAGGAAGAGGTTGACTTGACTTAACTACTTAACTTCTTTGTGTGTGTGTGTGTGTGTGTGTGTGTGTGTGTGTGTGTGTGTGTGTGTGAGTGTGTGAGTGTGTGTGTGTGTGATGCTTTACGAGTATTTTGTTGGGCCTTCCCTGTGCTGAGCAATTAACTGTTTGGCTGAAAGCATGGTGCCAGCTCCAGTGCTCGTCAGCTAGAGCAATGTGGGCCATTTATCACTTTTACAACTCATTTTCACCCCAAAACACTCCACTCTGGGGCTGGATGCAACCTCGCTGCTGCCATGTCCTTGAGTTCTTGGTGACAGGTAAATATACACTTCCATCCAAACACATGTCCCACATCGTCTTTATTTGACTTATGGGAGGTCAGTCTGCAAGGGATCGATGTTGCAGTTCATTTTTAGAGGCCTGATGATGTCATGTCGCAGTGTACTGTGGGTTATGGGTCCATGAACCTGTTGCTGCACGAAAGCAACAATCACCACAACTGTCTCAATGACGAGTGGAGGAGGCAGCACGTGTGCTGGTGTGATTTTTTACATACACTTTGAGGAAAACTTGAATGAACCGAATCTTGCGCACACTCTCCACTGTAACTTCAGCACATCGCTCCTCTGACAACATCCCAGTCCCGCAGGGATCATCATCAGGTCACACAAGAGAGAAGAATGAATGGAGCGATGTGATGTTGTCATTCAAATGCAATGGATCACTTGAACTCCATTGCCCTGTTGTAATGACCCTGTGTAAGAACCTGTAATGTGGTTTTCCCATTGGGTTTGAGAGAAACCCTATGCCGGGCCATTCAGGTGCGCAATAAAGTGCTTTTCACTTTCTGAGGACTTCCTGTCTCCAGTGGCGTTCTCCATTAACTCCTCACAGGCAGACAAGAGCCTTTCTATTGGCCCAGACGCTCTTTATCGCAGCAGTTATTCCCCCCAGGTACGGCGCTACCTGGCCCACAGATAAGATAGGAAGCCAGCTGCCTGTCATTATTGGCAGATGAAGGCTATCTGAATATTGACAACAGTTTACACTCCTTGTTGAGAAACAAAGTTGGACTTGTGAGACAGTCACACACAGGGCTCTTATTGTTTAGAGGAGATATGAAAAGCCAGGTTCCCTGTGGTCACACACCCAAATAGCCTTATGTCACAGCTTGCACCCTCCTCCTCCTCCTCCTCCTCCTCCTTCCCCTGATCCTCTTCAGTTGGCTACTATTTATTCCCACCAGCTGTAGTGATGTGCTAAAAAAGTTCTTGACACCAGCTATTGCTTTTCATCACTGCAGCTTCCGACTGCTAACAGGGATCATGCTATGCTCTTCCTGACTCTCATATGCTGTGTGCTGCCTGGCGTAAAAATACTCACATGTAAAAGCAGCACACATCAAAGTTTTCACAAATATATCATAAGAGGTTTGTATGCTTCCTATAACATCATCAGCTGTGGAATTATTGGACATAAAACACACAACAATGCAAATGTAAAATAGACAGATTTCTCTTGAAATAACGGCCTGGATATTCTACAGTCTGTGGTAAAGTTTGTTTTGTCTCTTCCAGGTTTCAGTCGTTACTCATCTTGAACGTTTCATCGACACGTATTTTTTCCTTCTGACGTCACCAGGTTGTGTCTGCAAAAGGACACAATATCGATCTCTGCCAAGAAAAAAAACGGATTTAAAAAAATAATTATCGATGATTATCCTTAAAAATAAAAATAAAAATAAAATAGAAGGCGCTTTCTGCTCTCGGGTCAATACGTGTAAATTGATAATTCCCGAAGTTGCTTTGTGTAATGGAGATTATCACAACTTGTCACCCGGAGTTAAAACTGTCGAAAATATTGACCAAGTCGTTTCCACTTTTAGACAAATAGAGGACAGTCATTTTCTGGTTTCTTTCTTTCTTTAAAAAAAAAAAAATCGATTTCAAGATGTCAACAGCCTTTTTGTTTGAGCTTGAATGGCAATAAAAACGCGCTGAATTATTTTTTTTAACAAGAAATGAAATTCTTGCCATTCGTTTTTCATTGATATAGAATTATAATAATATAGCACGTAATAAAATTTGGATGATAAATCCAATAACAATAATAACAACATAATACAGTAATAACAAATATAATAAATATCAATGATGCGAAAATATATTATTAAACATTATAATAACAATAATAATCATTATTATTATTATTATTATTTAAAGCAGTGGTAACTGATTGTTGTTGATTGTTTTATTGAATTATTAGTCTATTATTGTTATTCTAATCGTTATTAAAGCAGTCTTGTCTATAATGAGGTGGACCACCTCTGTGTCTCCTTGTTATTTCCTCCAGAGGAAACGTTAGTCTGTAACTCCATCCTGGTGACACCAGTCTCCATCTCCTCGTCCTCCCTCCCCTTTTTTTCTGTATAGACCTCTATGCCATTACAGTGTTTTGAAAAATAAGGAGAGGTTTTAACTGCCATCCGAGACGATAATGGTTACCGATTCTGTACTTTCAGTCATAATCTTCAAGTGGGCCGTGATTAATGATGTTAGCCGCCCGGGTCCTTCAGGCCCGTGGTTGGATGATTTCAGCCCTGCTGCCCTGTTCCTCAAACTCTCTCTCTCTCTCTCTCTCTCTCTCTCTCTCTCTCTCTCTCTCTCTCTCTCTCTCTCTCTCTCTCATTTAAACACACACTCGGTCGTGCACAGCCCTTGCAGAGATGTTGTGGTCGCATATTATGAATTGCTCATTTCTCTCTCCCTGTCATACACACACACACTCAGGAAGGGGAGCCGGGCAACAAGTCCCCTGGTGCAAAGCATAATATTGACCCTACAATCCATCTTTATTGATTTTACCATCAACGTCGTCGCCTAATACATGCATAAGGAGCTTTCTACCTGTGAGTAAATATGAGATGAGAGTCTTTGGAGGTCACATTTACTGCAGCAGGTCAGGGTCTTATCATCTTAGAGGATGAAATAGTGGAGCGCTTTTAGCCTGAGTTTTTGGGTTAAAAAGACGGAGTAGAGGATATGATCGCAGAGCTGATGAGTTCTCTCTATATTTAAAGCAGGAATGTGAATGAAAGCTTCTCCGGAGCTGGTGTCACAACAGCGAGATACACAGGCCGCTTCTTCTTCTTCTCTTTCTATAAACACAATTACTTTGGCCTCCAGAAGGGGTCGCCATCCTGTAATAACAGTGCGCCCAAGGGTGTGGTGGGGAGGGGGCTGCAGCTCTCCCACTCTTTCTCTCTCTCTCTATCTCTCTCTCTCTCTCTCGCTCCCCCCAGAGCCATCGAACATCTATAGTATATCGGAGTTATTAATTAATTGAGTTGAAACGCGCCTATAGAAACACGCACATTAATCAATAACCTGGAGAAATTTTACATTTTAGAAAACACACACACACTCTCTCTCTCCTTGTCTCTCCCTCCCTCCCTCTCTCTGTCTCTCTCTCTCTCTCTCTCTCTCTCTCAGTCCTCCTCTGTTATTTACAGTTCTTGTGAAATGTCTCACTTTGCTGCCCTCGGCTACCCGCAAGATATTTCTAACCTTTTTTTAAGCTCTCAAAAATAACCGAAGGAAATTAAGAATTAAAAAAAAATCAACTTAGGACAGCAGCTCATAAATTAAGACAATCGATGTTTTTGTCCGCTCACTGTGAAGACTTCCGTCTCATAATGGAATAATGCCAGATTTATTTATTTGAGAATCTTATGGCTTCTCAGGCCATAAACCGTGATTATTTCACTAGAAAAAAAAACCGGTCAAATGTTGACAACCTTGGGGCCATTGTAACACAGCGCTACGGAGGGCCTCGGGCTTCCCTAATTAAATCTTAACTGATTGAAATAAAGGTTTCAGTACCTCAAGGCTCGACTAAGCTCCGGCTATTTCCCTTTTTATTGCGCTTTATTTATTCTGCACTCACATGCCCCCGTTTTCTGCCTCCCCAGCAGCTTCACGACTGGACACTGCAATTTTCACTTTCTGCTAATTCCCAAACCCCTGTAGCTATGTTATTTCACTAATTATAATTTTTACATCATTAAGATTTATTTTGGTGGGGGATGAGTGTATGTGTGTGTGTGTGTGTGTGTGTGTGTGTGTGTGTGTGTGTGTGTGTGTGAGTGAGAGAGAGAGAGAGAGAGAGAGAGTGTGGAGCAGGAGGAGGGGACTGTCACTCATTTTTAAGAAGACAAGCACCGCTGAAGTGTGAAAACAAATCGCCTCTAATTCAAATATAATCGCAGAAAGTCCTGAATATCATTCAGATTTGTTTTGTTTTTTAATATACATATTTCTACTGAAAGCACACTCTAAAGTGTAAACTAACAATGCACATTTTTCAAGATTATTTTTTTAAGTCATATTTTAAGAATAAAAATAAACAATATAAATTCGTTGAAGTTAAAGTCTATTTATGCATATTTAGATAATTTTCCAAAATGTCGAGGCTTTATTTCTAAGATGAAACCCATAATTTCCCATTTATCAAAATGCCATCGAATAAATAAGCGCCAGTGTGCGTGTGTGAAAGGGCAGTGAAGAGCCATCGGTGGGACCGTCTGTGGGCGCGCTTCTTGCTCCATTGTCTGAGGAAATCCTATCATAAATGATAAATAGATAATGGAGCTGTCTCCTGCAGACACGTTCATCAGCGGTAAATGGGAGCTGGCGCGGAGCACCACGGAGAATTAAGGCGAAAGAGTTTGCAACATTCCTGCAGGGGATAAGTTGTTGACAATTAAAGAACACACACACACACACACAGAGACGGAGAGAGAGAGCGAGAGCGAGAGAGAGGCGGAGAGAGGGAGGTCAGTAATCCATTTGCTGGCCGTCTTTGTGGACTATTTTGTTTATTTCGGTGACGTTATTTTTGCTACTTGACCAACAACACGAGTCTTTTTTTTGTTTACTCTTAATTTGAAATCTTTCTCTTAAAGGCCGAGCTGGTGTTTGGACATCAGGTGTTGCTGCCATTTGAACATGGTTTTTGCCATGAAGATATAGATGTAGACAAATACAAATATCTGAAAGTGGTTGCCAGCCTTTAGTCCCTCTGAGACTTCCTGTTTAACTTTTGATTATTATGAAAAAGATCACACAAGACAAGAGTCTGTGTGACTTGATGTACTTTAAATCTGGGTGGAAAGCTGTAGTCTCTCTAACCCAAGAGGGTGATGAACTATTTCCTCATGCGATAAAAAAAAGTGTATTTGTAGATGGAGAAATGCTTCACTTCAAACAACAAACAGCACAAGAGAAAGAGTAAAGGAAAAAACTGCACAATTCTGGAAAAAAAGCGTTAAAGAGTGAAAATTACAACATGAAATCTGCGACCAGATGAAGTTTTGCCTCTCACTCGATTATCTTTGAGGAGTTTGGTTTGCGCAGATCAGCCCTGGCTTTTATGTAAAAAGAAAAAAAAGCAGCCAGAAAGCCTTTTCGGTGGTGCTATAATAAACCATTTTCCCTGGGCTTTATTGATCAGTCACTCTGAGCTAATGTAATTATCCTCATCAATAGGGGGACTGCAGGGAGAATCATTATGCGGTTGACATTGATAAATGATCAGCCAAATGCGGCCCTTTTCTCCCAGGGACCCCCGCCTCTGACCCGCTCACATAGGCCTACATAACGTAGTCATAGAAACACCTTATGGCAAGAGGAGAGAAAACTGCTGAAATGTTTAAAAAAAAAGGAGGGCAGCACACACACATACACACAATCACTCTCTCTCACACACACAGACACACACAGGCCTAAATACACAAAACCTAAAAACTGTCCCCCAGAGCAAGCCATTTTGGGGAGAGCCAGCTGCAAAGCGAAGGACACTCAGCCCCTGCGTGTCCATTTTTATGACCACTATCCAAATCAGCAATGAAGCAAAAACAAAGAGCGAACTAAACTTTTTTTTTTTAAACCGTCTTTCCTCCCTCGCTGCCTGCAGATGCACTCGTGAATCTAAAAATACATATTTGCAGACAGTCCTCTCTCTCAGCCAATAACATAAGCATTATTAACATGTTGCCTCTGTGGCGCGCACGCGCGCGCGTACACACACACACACACACACACACACACGTTAGTGAGTGTTTCTAGCGGGGTGAACGATGTGTGTGTATGTGTGTGGACTTTTAATATTGTTGCACGGGCGAAGTGGAGTCTCTCTTCCAGAGGAGCGGGCTGCATTGTGCAGCAGTGCAGAGGGAATATATTCCTTATTTTATTCGTGCAGCAGCAGCCCGGACTGGCTTTGACAGGGAGGAGATGAAGGGGAGGAGTTGTTTAGCTCGGCTGGATCATCCATCATCCCTGTCACACCAAATCGGCAAAAGGAAAGCAGCAGAGGCAATCTACCTTCTGTCTCATCGGGGAAGGGG
>NW_019524951.1:409232-415874 GCF_002814215.2 Seriola lalandi dorsalis | reverse complement strand
GTGGAAAAGAAAAGAAAAAAAAACTATTAATATTAAAATCCTCTCCATCCACAGTAATCCTCACGTTTTCTCTCTTTTTCATCTGATAATCTCCGCACAAAACGGAGGGCTTCTTCCTTCCGTTTCATCCACAGAATAATGGAGCACCAGAAAAACAAAAAGGACTTCTAGGTTTTAAATAGTTAAGAGAAGAAGAGGCATCATTAACTAGACTCCAGTGTAAAACCAATAAAAATATACATTTTTTTCTATCTGTTATGGTCCATACCACCCCCCTGTGTATAAGCAATAAAATGTTACACAAAGATGATCTGTGCAGGTATTATGTCAGGAATTTCAATAAAACAACCTGCGTAACATTCAAAGCAAATAACCGAGGAAGAAATAGTGTTGCAGGCTGACCATCAGAAGGATAAAAATTACCTATTTTGAATAAACATAAAATAAACTGTTTATATTAGTTTTACATTTGGAAAATAGCTTTCTATGCCGGGAAATTGTACCAGAAATATTTGTTGTGTAAACGTGATTCAAATCACAAATAGAAATCAAAGTCATTGTGATTTCCATCACTTTCTGCTTTTTGGTTTTTTTTTTAAAACAAAAACGTGCAAAAGCCAACCGTTAAATAAATGAATCAACAGGCCACAGCTGTACAAAGAACTCTGTGTTTGCAGAAAAATAAATTCTAATAATTAATATTTTACGATAGTTTTGAATAAAAGTTAATAAATAGAAAATAAAGGATCACGTCATATTTAGGCCAAAGTTAGAATAAACAAAATTACAAACAAAAAAAGCCACATAAGAATATTAAGAATACACATCTTATATTATAGCCGAAAATCCTAGCCAGGCCAGTTTGTGGAAGTGCACTAAATACAAATAATAAAATGATTATGATTACTTTTATTATTATATGATTATGCTTATGGTTATTATTATTATTATTATTATTATTATTATTATTATTATTATTATTATTATTATTATCATCATCATTACAGTTTGAGATACTTTTTAATTTAAACACAGGATTAAGTCAGTGGTAAGCAGTGTTCCTAATAAAAATGAAAAGCCAAAATAATTGAAGAAAAATAGAAATTCAATGTCACGAATCCAACAAAGCAGAAGTTTAAACTTCTTGGAGAAGGACAAAAAATATTTCAGCCGAAGTGATGTTGTCATTTCTGCTTTAAGGCCACGAGCTGGATGGCCGCGGGCAAACGCAGGCAAAGAGATGGAGAAAAGAGAGGAGATAGCCTATCAAAGCCCATCTGTGTGCTCCTGCACGGCAGTACCAGGTGGTGCCGACAGGCGGCGCTGCAAAACGGCAGAACAGAGCAGAGAGAGACTCGGAGGGAGAGGGCCAGCTATAGTTCCCACTGTAGGAGCACTGGGGACAAGTCCTTGCTCTATTGTTTGAACGACAGTGATAGAGTGAAGGGTGAATTCATCTAAACTGAGTTAACTTGCTTTATTTGCAAATTAAAGTTATCCTACCTTATTATACAGGCAGAAATCTAAAATATTATTTAGTTTTATTTATTTTATTTGTTTCTGTAAATAGCAAACTGGGTTATTAAAAAAAGAAAATTTATAATAATTTAAAATTTATATATAATAAAACAAATGTTTTTCCGAAAAATTTGATGTATTTTTTCATGTCTCTTCTGTCAATTTCATCCCTGGTGTTTAAGACCTAAAGGCCATAGTTGACCTCCTTTTATTTACCTCCACTTCAGTGCTGATAGTTTATGTTTTGGTCTAAAACTTGGTTGGTGGTAAATTTGCTGTGTAATTTGCACCCTTCATTTGCATTTGACAGTTGTTTATCATTTTGAGGACATGTTTGTGTGTCTAAATAAATTGCCATGGCTTGATATATTTCAAACACAATATGTCATTGTCATTTAAAGAGGTTATTCAATAACCAAATGGGCAGCCTGGTTAAAATAAGCCATTGGTAATAGAGTGCTGGGAAAAATGGGAACCTAATTGGTACATTTTGATGACTATTTGCATAAGTAAAATTAAAAATTACATTGTTGACAGGCAACACCATGCCAAATGCACATTTTATAACAATAATAATAATAATAATAATAATAACAATAATAATAATAATAATACTAATAATGCTGATGAACCAATTACTTGTATTAGTATTAAAATGGGAACATGGATAAGACTGTAACACAGTTAATCACACAAAAATCTAACAAAAATCAAAAATGAAATATTTATTACAGCATTTGTGACTGAACACCTTTTAAACATTACGTCACAGTCCTCATACAAGTATTTAATGTATTTTTGACAAAGCTTAAGGGAGACGGCATCTTATCATCTAGTGAGGAACACGTGCTGAAAAAGGAAGGAATTCATGGACATACAATATCAATGCCACAGCAGATCTGAAACTAGCAAAAACATTCTTTTTCAATTGAGGTAAACACATAGAATATCTAACATGAAACAATTAATAGACTGAACTCTGTACGAAGTTTGTTACAATATTCTCTCAGCTTTTTCCCCCAAAAGCATTGAGTTCATAATTTAAGTTTTTTTTTGTTTTGTTTTGTTTTGTTTTGTTTTTTTTTTTTTGTTTTTTTTTTTTAGTTTTAGGGTTTTTGGTGCATCAACCATCAAATGCTTCTCCAGTCCCACAGAATCAACGTTTGTGTCAGTATTGTCCTTATGGCAAGAATGTTGATCCGCAGATAAAGAAGCGCCGTAGGATGTTGCTTTTCCACTATTAAGCTTCCTTCAATAGGCTCTTACCAATGAGAGTCCAGGGTACAAAAAATAAAATAATATTAAAATAAAAATGTATAAAACCAACACAATCCAGTGCTTGGGCAATTCAAACAAAGAACTTTTTTTTTCTTTAAAACCTACAGGGCAACATTCATTCATGAACCAAAAAAAAAAAAAAAGAGGGGCATGACAAATGTTCAAACTGAATCTTCTGGAGCGATCCGGTGTCATTTAGCAGCCTTTTCCCATCATGCCCTGTTCTTATGGGGGACAGGACCTGATTGCCCTCTGTGGTTTGGAGCCTTTTTGAGATGTTCCATCTTCTTATTGTTTTTTTTCTTTTTTTCTTTTATAGTGCTGTGCTGCGAGACAGTTTCTCCTCCAGGAAGGAGCACACACAGTGTGAGAGAGAAAAGGTTAACCTTTAATTCTAAAACTAGTTCAGGAAACATAAACCATGTGATCAACAAAAAATGCACAAGTTTTAACTTATTTATCTATACTTTTTATACTACAGTAGTTATAACTCTTGGAGTCTTTCTGTTGTTTCTTTTTTAAATCTTCCAGAGTGATTTTATTTTAGAAGCGTTTGAGCGCGTCACATGAAAGTGTACTGAACATGTTTATGATGGTGTGTAAGTGAGTGTGCGAGAAGTGTGTGTTTTTTCGAATGCGTGCATCTGTCCATTCGTTGCACACGTGTACGTCAGAACATCCTCTGTTGATCTTAACCAAAAGCCCAAGACTTTACAAAGTGTTCTTGTCAGCTTGGTCCTCCGTTTGGATGAAAGTAACAAAATTGACAAGTTTAAAAAAAAAAAAAAAAAAAAAAAAAAAAAAAAGAATTATCACAGCTCATCTGGAATTCTGTTTCTTTAGTGTCAAATTCTGGTCAAAAGGGTTCGATTTTTATTCTTAAAAATAGTCTCAAAATAGGATTTATTGTGAGCTGCTGCTTTCTTTTTTTTTTTTACTGTTTTCTTGTAGTAGCTGCTGTTGTCGTGGTAGCAAAGTTCCCTTGTACTATTGGGCATGGATGTCCAGGCCTTGTCCTCCAGTACTGGGGTCAATGGGAGTGAGCAAAGGGGGTCTCTGTGCAGACATGGTCATTCCTGGGTGCGACAAGGGTCCTCCGTGCATCAGCATGGCGTGGTGAGGCTGGTGATGAGGGTGGTGGGCGTGGGGGTGATCGGGCAGGTACGCATGGAGAGGGGGTCCGTGTCGGAGCTGGGAGGGGTGAGAGGTCATCTGATGAGGGTTGGTGTAAGTGGGTGGGGCCATGCTCATGCCCATAGGACCGCTCTGAGGTACGTACTCCCCTGGCATGCCTGGCAGACCTGAGAGGAAGGAGAGGAATGTGTTTACGCAGTCAATAAAATTATTTTCTCAGTGCAGCTTTGACATCCTCCTTCTCCATTAGCAGCCCTTAATTCAATTTCACTTCAACAACAAGGAGCCGAGCAGATTTTATGACACTGCGTCTGTGAATACAGCGCTTTTAGCTTCTGCAAGTTAAGAGAGACATTATTGCACTGGGCTATTTTAAGCTATGGTGAGTGGTTTACAATGCCCAATAGCGTTGTGGTCAGGTCTCAGGTTGGAAAATGATCCTCAGTCATCCACAGACACTGTAGTCCTGGAGGATGTGAGGAAAACCAACCAGCCGTATTGATGTGGAGAGGTGCTAATACTTTTACAAGTGGAACAGTTAATTCCCCAGCTGACTTTAGT
The DNA here is from genome assembly GCF_002814215.2 of Seriola lalandi dorsalis. Taxonomy (NCBI): domain Eukaryota; kingdom Metazoa; phylum Chordata; class Actinopteri; order Carangiformes; family Carangidae; genus Seriola; species Seriola lalandi. The sequence continues at coordinate 411,383 of NW_019524951.1, read as the reverse complement.
GACAAACTGAACAGGCATTCTCTCTCGGGGACGTGCCTCTGTGAACATATTTGATTTGGAATTCCTTAAAGAAGTTATTAAATAATTTAGGACTTGGTTAGCTGCATTGCCAAGGCAGCGAGCATTAAGAGCTTGGTTCCACCCTTCATTGAGAGCATTTTAAGCAAAATGAAGTGCTGCTCTTGATGCACGCAGTGTGGGTTTTAGAGCTATGGAAGAGTAAAAGAGTAGGAAACAGCAGCAAGACAAAGTAACAAAGATAAAAGAAGAAGAAAGAGAAAAGGAAAGGAAAAGGAGGTGGGGTATGTTGATGTCCCTTAAGATGGATTCCACTTCATATGTGCAGAGGCCTCAGCATGCTGGCATCTCTCACACTGTGACAGGACCCAGGACACAGAGCTGGCTCAGCAGTGCCACTGTTTGACTTTTCACACAACTGTTTGTTGTAATCAGAAAGAAAAAAGTAAGATGTGGGGGGTTGCTCCTGGAGCCTGGGACTGGAGTATGGGAACATGGCTTGTCTAGAGGCCTGGACCTTGGGGAGAGACGAGTAAGAGCAGGGGGTCCCGCTGGAGCCAGGGGGCCTGGGTTCTGGGATTGGGTCTGGGCCGGCCTGCTTTGTAATGTGAACCCCTGGGGGATTAGAAGCTGTAATAGGAGGGGAGAGGTCGTCGCAAGGTCACTAGGCATGCTCACTCTCTGCATTCCTCCACCTTAGTACACTGCAATTAAGAAATTACACTGGAGGGCCCCAGTGAGGGGAAAAGGAAGAGGAGGAGGGCAGAAAGGAGAGACAGCAAAGGCCAAGATTAATGACCAGTCTCATTGGTTGAAAGCTGTGCCATTTTCTAATACTCCCTTTCCATGTCAGTTCATTTGAAATGCACATGTTTGTCAGAGCAGGTCTCTTAAAACCTCACTACTGAGGTCATAAAATAAATAAATCATTCAGGGTGTTGGGGTATGATGGGTGCCCTCACCTCCATATAACCTGGAGCAGCTCCTGTTAAAAGGCCCAGCAGATGTTTTTGACACTGTAAGCTGCTAATCTCCAGTCTTGTAAGCTGCAGTCATTCCGTTAAGTAGATCTGAGACCCCCCCTCCCCTCCCTTTATTAACAAGAGTGGTAAAACCATCTGAAGACAATAAGTGAGGACAGACTGGGCCTCTCTCTCGCTCCATCTCTGCATGCCTGCCTCCCTGGCTGGCTGTGCACTTCTGTTATGGCACAGCAGTCCTGCTCAATGGCTGGCCATAATTAAGTACCAAATATACCATATTGTGTGGCTGTGTAATCAAATCAAGAGAGGATAATATTCCTCTGTATTAAGCTATTAATGTAATTGGTCATGAAGCATAAAGTATGTTACGTAATTAAATAGTCTCAAAATTATATAGCCCTATATTAAGAATTAGCCAACCTGAGCAAATGTTGTCTCTGTGTGGCTGTTTTAGGGAACATTGCTTCCTGATTTTCCTTTTTTTTTTTTCCCCTGCTGCCATTAGCAAAGACAGGAGGGGATGAGAGAAAACGAGTGAGAGACAGAGAGAAACAGAGGAAGAGAGAGAGATAAAGCAAGGACTAGAGGGGTGAAATGATCTCTGTCGGCAGAATTGCCGCTGTGACCCTTTGGAAAATCCAGTCTCCATTTACATATAAAGGGTTCTTTTAATCAAGGTAAGTGTTATTATATTGTGCCTCATTGGGCAAGGGAGTTTAGGTGTTAAATAAAATCTCTTCTGCCCTGCCGCCTTTGGGATGTGATATGTCTTGATTTTTCAAATGTCAGCACTGTGGCACTAGCGGGAGGCGGAATGGCCAGCTTAATCAGACTGCCGCCATTTAGCTGTATAGGGATTGTGTGTGTGTGTGTGTGTGTGTGTGTGTGTGTGTGTGTGTGTGTGTGTGTGTGTGAGAGAGAGAGAGAGAGAGAGAGCCAGAGAGACAGTGACACGGAGGGACTGTATCTGTATGTGTGAAACAGTTCCCCTCCTTTTTAGATGCAGCCATGCTTGTGTCTACAACCTTATAAATTTATCTCAATGTCTCCCTGCTCTTGTCTGTGAGTCTCAGGTCAGGCTAGTCACTGGCCCCCGCCCCCCCTTTAAATCGTCTACCTCCAGTAAAAAATAATCAAAAGACCCCCCCCC
>NW_019524951.1:372197-409212 GCF_002814215.2 Seriola lalandi dorsalis | reverse complement strand
CCCCACAAACACGCACACACACACACACACACACAAACTCATTCCTCCCTTTACACAGCTCAAACCAAACCCCCAGTGAAGGATCGGCCATGTCACCCATGGCCCGTATATCTCGCTCAGGACCGTAATGTACTGCGGTGTTCCCGTCTTTGCATATAAGATAATTTGGGCATCAATCCTTCCCCAGACAGATTTATGTCACTCGGAGGACAGTTTCACTTCTCCTTCTTTATCGCTTCACTGGAGCCTGCTTAATTTCTCCCCGTCAGCCCCTTCCCCTGGAGATGTTATTTTTTCCCTAAATGTCCAACATTTGCATTGGCTGTCCAGGATGGGGAGAGCGATGGCGCTGTTGTGATAAATAAATTTGTGCATGCCATGCCAGGTTGTTTCGTCCCCTCCTTCTTCTGTTGTTGTTCCTGTTGTCTGGCGCCACAAGTCCGGTCCTCTCTGTCCCAGGACGGTTCCCCCTTTTTCCCAAGTCTTCACCCCCCCCCCCTTAACCGCATAAAGCATCTTGCTCAAACAGTCCTGCATGCTAGCGGGACTGTTTAGTAGTGCTGGAGAAGTGAAAGGGAATTGTGGGTGGAAAATAAAATAAAACCCACAGCCCAAAAGTGTAAAATACAAGCAAAAGAGCCCAGTACTTACTTCCCCCTTTTTCTTTGCGTTTTGCTTTACAAGATGGAGGTTACATGTAGTGCCATTGCCCATCCATGCCCATATTCATCCCCATTCCACTCATAGGCCCTAGAAAGAGGAGATAAACGCCAGGAAAAAGGTCAGCAGGAGTTTGAATCACAGACAGGTCAGAGGATGCCCACTCATAGAGAGGATGAGGTTGGTTAGTGTTAGATGGGAAATGACAAGGGTGGGGGAAGAGGAAGATGTGAAGAAGTGGCATTTGTGTTTTTATTTTGCATTGCATCCCACAAATCCCTTTTTTTTATTATCATCAATTGTGAAGCATATTCCCAGATGTGTTAGATTATAGGAAAAAAAAAAAAACACAAGCAAGACAGGCAGCAGACAGTCTGGGGAACGGTGGGTGGGGGGGTGCCTTTAAAGAGAAGTGTTATAGTGTTTGTGTAGCACTTGTTAGCATTAGGTTTATGTGGCTGACTCAGGGACCTTCTCAGTGCCTGTGACTAAATCTCATGCTTCAGACAAGAGGATCAGTGTTGATCAGATCTACGATAACGGAAGGTGAGACTGTTGTCTAGTAAAGCAGGCATGACAAAGGGAAGTGGGACAGGCGGAGAGAGGTGGACGGACTTACCGGCTGGTCGGATCCCCATGTGTTGCTGACCATCCAGCACGAAGCTGCCCATTGGCTGGCCCTCTGGACTGTATGCTGCTCCTTGGCTCACTGAAGGATCAAGAAGAAAACCTGATTGTAGTCAAAACGTGGACATGAAAAAGGGAGGGGGGAAGAAGAAGAGAAAACACACCAGACAATCAGCAATTGTCCCAGCTCCAGCCCAAACATACTGTAAGACATTGTGCTCATGTTTGTGGACCGCATTGACTGACGTGTGGCATGCAAACACGCATACAGTAGGTCCTCATGCAGGCATGCATACATGCAAGCACAATACACACACACACACACACACACACACACACTCGCGCGCACACTCAGCCAGTGTCATTCAAAACCACACTCACAGGAGATACATTGTTCTCTAACCGACAGAAGAAAGCATGCAGTTTGACAGGATGAGAAGAATTTCTGCCATGGCAGGCAATTCACCCAGTCAGTTCTCAAATAGATCAGTAGTGATGTACAGTACACAGTTTCAACATGTCTACTCTTAAACATAAGGTAGAATACAATTCCACATAACATAACATACAATCTAAAGACGTAGATAATCCCAAAGCTGCTTAATCATTCAATATTATGATTTACCTGATTATCAGCCATTTAGAATCAAAAGTAGCTACCAATTAGCTAATTTGTATCTTGTTTTGATTATTATCAGCCCTAATGAACTAATGCTCTTTGGAGACTGTAGAAAACTGTGTATTCTGGGGCTATAACAGCATTATCTTGGATAATCTGTAATTCGTAAAGATTAGGGGGAGCTGTTAGTCATGCTATTTTTGTAGAGATTGTTGATTGGCACATATTGGTTGCATATCTGACAAATATGCCACAGAAAAGCGCAGTGACTGCAGAAAGAGTCGCCCACATTTGTAAGTGCATCTCATTTTAATCACGGCTCATGTTCGTTTCAACAATCTCCACCCCGGTGTGTAGGGACCTTTTTAAGACGGGGAGCTTGCTAATCAACAAAAACAGCTTTTCCCTCCCTGAGACAAATTACTTGGCTTCTTTTTGGTAATGCCACAGTCAATGAAGCTTAGGGTGACTGAATCATTCCACAGGATCACAGAGTGGGGTGTTTACTACTCACTTTGTGCTTTTTGTAATCTGATCACAATACATATGTGAAATAAATGTGCTACAAATTAACAAAATGTAGCTTTCCATAATCTGTTTTAAAGAAATGGTCCCTGTATAGACGTTAAATCAAAACATCAGATCTGATTTCATCAAAGCGTCACAGAAAACTAAATTCTCCCTCCTAAGGCCAGTTTTCATGACTGAAAATACTCTAACCGATGCTATTAACTGAAAATCTGACTGACTAGCTATGCAGTGGTCTTGAAATTTCAAATTTGAAATTTCAAGACCCGCAACCCCCCACCCCTCCCTCTCTTAACCCTGGACTGGAATAAAAAAAAAAAAAATTAAAAACAAAACAGCTTAAAAAAGGAGATAACTCATAAATTGCTGCTAGCGTTTCTGGCACTCCTCTTGTGTCCAATTAGCAATTCACAGAGAGAGTGCTAATACACCTCTCTCTCCACTTAGACTGGGAAATCTCCAATTAGAGTCAATCAGTAAACGGCCCGCACCACTGCTGAACACATCTCATTGAGAAAATGGAAAAGGGGGATGAAGGGAGGGAGAGTAGGAGGAGGGAGTAGAAGGGATTTTTTTTTTTTCGGGGTGGGGGGGGGTGGGGTGGGGGGGATGTAGGGTACCCCTTAAAAAAAAAATTTGGGCTCCAGGCATGATGTGCATGCCAGTAAAGGATTTGGAAAGGGTGTCTTCATGCTGAGGAGAGAAAGGGAGAGAAGCAGTACTCTACTGTACGTTGGGTTGGGTTGTACTTTTATTGTAATTTTTTTTTTTTTTTTTTTACCTGCTCGATTTGACTGGTCAATCATAGGCTGTACTATTCTTCTCCTGGCGTTAATGAACCTGGCAAAGAGAAAAAAAGAGAGAGAGAAGAGAAAAACAAACGTTAAATCACCCTGCATTCACACAGAGGAAGATTCATCACAAGCCACCACAAAGACAAAACAGTTTTGCATGACTTAATGGCAACATTAGCCACCGAGTCCTTGAGAGAGGCGCGCACAACAAAACAGCAACAAACAAAAGGGCAATTGTGTGCTGACTTGGGAACCCAGTGAGGGATACCTTTAATGTTCCTTATGATCTATTCCCCCCTCTTTTAATAAAGCTTTTGATTACGTTTGGTTGCTATGGGCACCAGGGAGACATTCCTCAAGTATTAAGTGTAGCTTGGGCACAGAAGAACCCTCATCGTGGCACATCCCCTCTTCCCTCCGTCTTTGTCAGTCGCTCCTGCTGCCGGTTGCACACATCACACACCGACTTTAAACGCAGTGTACAGTATCCTGTCTACGGTTCCTCCTCCAAAACAATGTTATTCCTCCAGGGTTATCACCCATTGGAATATCAAAGTAAGCTTCAAGTTAGCAAAGTGCAGGATACAAATGGTTCCTTTCATTACTCCCCATCACTCCACCCCCACCTCCACCATTCCCCTCTGTGGGACCCCCACTCTGGCTGCATTGTAGGGGGCTCTGCTCCCCTTCCAGCTGTCTAGAAATGAGGACCAGGCATGGGCCACTCCGTGCTTTCACAAGGTATTGTTATGTCAGCGAGCCCATCAATTAGGCTGTCTGAAGTTTTATCACCACCACAGCAGCGAATAAGTGCAGCTCCACAAAGCCTCCCCAGTCGGCCTTGCTCCTGTGGTTTTTCCAGCGTAGAGCCAGAGGTCATTTGGAGGTGACTGCCAGCCAGGGGCAACCTTTTTAACTTGGAATGGGATGCCACGGGCTGTGTCAAACGCAAGCTGGCCACTCAGGTCAAGCAAGCTCTCCACCTTTCTCTCTTTCTTCCTCTCTTCTGTCTTTCTTTGACGTTGTGTGGACTTAGCACTACAGGTACCACCATGTGGTTGATATTAAAGAGGGGTTTCAAATCACGTTGGAGCTGTCCGGGATGGAGTCCTTTGCTGGTTCCAAAAAAGCAGAAGAGAGAGAGAGAGAGAGAAAAAAATAAAACGCCCCCATCCGCCCTTTTTCTGACGTACGAGCCACGGCACCATCAGTACGGCTAAAGAACTGGTCATTAGAAGGAAGGGAGAGCTGGAACCAATTTGGGCTCCTAATCCCCCATGAAGCCCTGATACCTGCCCTTACTTTCTCCAATGAACTTAAACGCCTGTAATCTGCCCGGCTCAAAGTGACATGGTTAAACGTACAAAATGCACGGTTGGGAAAAGAGAGACGCGGTGCTCATTTGCCAGGGGGCATCCAGAGTGCAGCTACGCAGGGGTGCCGCGGGCCCCTGAGAGAAAAAGATGAAACACATCCATATGAACATAAGGGAGAAGGAAAAGAGGAGGATGGGAGGGGAGGTGTGCGAGTGAGAGAGTTGGATGAGACATTATATGATTCTAATGCCCGATTTTTGATTTAAAGGAGGAATAACGATCAAGTTTTACTAAGTGTGAAAGTATTTTAGTAGAACAAAAGGGACAAAGTTTTCTTAGATATCTTTGCTGTCAGAAATGCCTGCAGTACTTATGAGAGAAAGACGCTTCAAGCATCAAAACCAGCTGAGCAAGTAAACAGTAAGACATTCCAGGTATCACACTCCCTCTTTATGCTCGGAGTGCAAGGCCTGCCAAAATATATGTCCTGCTTTCTCCCTTCCAGGACACACAGAGGGGCTCAAAATCACAACCATGTGCATTCTTACCTATTCTGGGACATAACCATAAACACATAATGTTAGGAATGTTCTTCCCAGGTGCCAAACTTGCCCTTATGGTTTCCAGTGACTGCAGAGGAAATACTCTATGTACTGGAGAGTATACTGAATCAAAGTGCCATTTTCACGTTTCTTTTTTTTTTTCTTTCCGAAATGTTCCTTTGAAAAAAAAAAAAAAAGAAAAAGAAAAAAAAAAGTGTTCTTCCTCTTGTGTTTTTCACACAAACACATGCACACACAAAGGCTCTGTTTTTGTACGCTAAACAAGTTGCCACAGTAACCAGGAGGCAAAGCGGTGCACTGGAGGGAGTGGGGGGTGACCAAGGGCCCCTCTCGTGGTGGCCTCAGAGCACCTTTTATCAGTCTGAGTAAAGCCAATTGAGATTATCAGAGCCAGGCCTGATAACACTGTTTTCCCTCGACCCGTGAGCTGCTAATGGTGTGTGCTTAGAACAACACAACCAGGAATCCTCCGGAGATGAAGGCCAGTCAACTTGGATGGACAGCTAGATGGATGGATCTGAGGACCCAAGGCCCTGAGAGAGACACGGAGGTTGACCACAGGGACTCAGAATTCCCAAGCACTCGCTAAAACATACATGCGCGTTGTAAATCTACACATCGACACCGTGGACATGACCACAACCACAGCCAGTGTGTCCGTAGGCTAACCAGAACACAGGAGGCTCACAGGGGACACTAGCTTAAAAAACCCGTGTTTTATTATCTACATCTGGTGGTCTTGCTTATTATGGCCTGCCTCTGCTGAATGTTAGAGCACAACCAACTCGCACACATGCACACGCAGTACACAGAGTACCTCTCAGCATGGGAACTCCATGCTGTCTTCAAACAAATAATTAAAGGCAAGGTTAGGGGGTCGTGCAGAGGTCATTCCTTGGGATACAGCTCAGAATGTGTGTGTATTACCCCGGCAGAAAGAGGGCTGGTGGGGGCAGTGATCCTCTGCTATTTAATGTGGACGACTGTTTCTCCCAGCCAATAAGTCTGCAAAAACTGCACTTGCGGCGCTAAGCATGCTTTGGAGTGTGCATGTGAACATTTACGCACGTGTCAGTCAATATGTGTGTATGTATATGTCAGCGCATTCTTCACGCGCTACTGCCAATTGGCCTACAGTAGCCCTTCCTGCTGAAATGCCTGCTGAATTGGCGTGTTTGTACACGTGTACAAACATGTGTTACGCACAGATACAATATAGTCTGGAGGACTAAGAAAGCAGTTCCATGATTATATAGAGCGGCAAGTTTACTAGTGTGCGAGTGTTGAGGCTGTGCATGTCGCAGAGCAAAATAACAGGCAGATATGAATGATGGAGCCAGAGCAGCAGGAGTCCACTTGACACAGGGTCTCCGCTAGGCTGGATCAACACGGCATCCCTGGTTACTAATATCTGCTCACACATGGGGGGGCTTCAGAGAGTTCCTGCTTAGGTGTTAAATACCCTGGCTAGCATACAATGTTATGTTATACCCTGTGTGAGTGTGAGTGTGGGGGGACTGAGGGTAAGGGGATGTTAGAAACAGAAGAGGAGCTCTCGGGCTAAGAGTAAACTTACGTAATTCCGAAACAGAACATGTGCCTCTATTTAAAATCCTTCAACTTTATGAAACCTCCCTTTAATACAACAAACTGATTGCATCATCACCGTGAGACAAACAGATGTTGACAAATACTATGGATGTCTACTGGAAGTTTGAAGATGAAATCCCAGCAAACCACTGTGTCTCACTCAGTGCTTCCATTTATTCTGTTTTTTTGGTTTTTTTTTTCTTGCTTCCTCATCTCGATCTGTCATAAAAGACTTGTTTCTGGTTAACTGACTTGCAGCCACACCTGGTAACTCGCTCCTGTTGTCAGCATTCCTTCCCTGAGAAATCGTCATGCCAAACCACCCTACCCTGGAGCACAGCCAAGAGACAGAGAGAGAGAGAGAGAGAGAGCGAGAGAGCGAGAGAGAGAGCGAGAGAGAGAGAGAGAGAGAGCGAGAGAGAGAGCGAGAGAGCGCGCGCGAGAGAGAGAGAGAGAGAGAGAGAGAGAGAGAGAGCCTCGCTGCTTGGCTGGCCAATTGCTGTGGAGATCGGAGGGAACCCAACCAATCAGGAGTGGGGTCACTCGTTTGACGAGTTTGTGATGAAAGAAAGAAACCGACCCAGAGCCGGAGCGAGACAAGAGAGAGAATCAGAGAAATATTAAACACGTTTTCTGCACGAAACGAGCGCCCGGACTGCTCCAAATGTAGTCCTCTAGAGCGTTCACAGAGAAGCAGGCGGCTTTGATATTGTGACACAGAAATCGTTGGCAGTTTATTGCCTTCATGGCTGACCTGCACATGCCCATTTCGATAACTCGTATGCCAGGGACAGGGGCGGTCAGTTTCCGTTTTGTCAGTCAAATTCTTGGGCCCCTGTCTGTCTTTACAGGAAGATTAGATGCAACACAATCCGAACAAGAACGTGCTGAACTCAATCCCCGATCACTGCTTGCAAACATGACTGTCCTCTGGTTCCTATTAAAGCTCATTGCTTCCATACTTCCGCTTCAGACAGAAATAAAGATTCCAAACCCCCAGCGATTGAGTCACAACTCACTGGTATCAAAGGAGGAAGGCTTTAGTTTGATCCTCTCCCCCCAAAAAGGAAAGACAGGCAGAGGGGAGTAAAAACACTCAATGTCCTTTGACCAGGAAGTGCATGCAAATTAACCCCATGAAGAGGGTGTGTTTAGTATAAGCAAACATTAATTATAGTCCGGTCAGACAGTGGGGCAGTCTGGGACTACTGAACCTCCAACACTGATCTACTGTAGTGTCAACAACACTGATTGAATCAGCTCACATGGTCCTAACAGGCCCCCTGTAACAGTTTATACATAGCTTGCCACCAGACTGAACCTACAGTATCTGTGGATTTATCATAAACTATCACAAAGGGGCTTTTCACGGGTTGCACTCTTCCAGGATGACGATAAAGGACAAAGAGATAGGGTAGGAACAAGGAAGCTTCCTCAAGCTCATCCTATCAGAGACAGAGTTTCCCTTTTTCTATCCCTTCTTCCCTTCTTTAAGTTAAAACAGGAGTCAAGAGACATAAGCCGGGGCGAACATTACCTCACTCCCGTGTTTGATTTAGTGCAGATGTGAAGCGGAGCGAGGCAAGATCGTTTTTTAGGAACGTCAGAGAGGGCCCACGTTTAGGGCAGCCACTGTGTTTACATAGTTTTACCTCTGTCTCTCTCTCCCTCGCTCCCTCTTTCTCTCATCCACCGAGCCTCCATACCCCCCTCCACACGCTTTTGTCTCCCTCTCAAAGGGGGACTGTTTCACCTCTCCTCCATGGACTTTCACTGACCTGTTTTTCTTTCCCTTTTTATTACTCCACTCATTGCCCTTTTGTGGCACCCCCCCGCCCCCGCCCCCCTCTCAGCCCTATATGAGTAACATTTGCATTGCTCTGTCAGTCTAGCTGCAGAAGTCATTCCTCTCTGAAACCCGGGGAGTACGAGTCATTAAGACTGGAGTGGAAAATCAGACAAAGAATTATATATTTGTGTTGCAAACTGACACGATTTAACGAGCAGCTAATTAAAATAAATCAATAGCACTGCGGCATGCTCGCTCTCTGTCTGTCTCTCTTCCCTCCATCTGATTTTCTGTCAGCACCAAAGAGGTGGAACACTGCAGTGTGGAGCGCTGTGCTATTCTACTGATGTTTTTACCCTTAAAATCAGGCGTCAACTCCTGGCCATGCATTACGATGAATAAGTGAGAACTCAATGGCTCATATACAATAGAGGGAGGGATAAAAATATGTAGCAATAATCTCAGGAATAACTCTATGAACTACAACAGCAAGACAAACAACAAAAGAAACAAACATAGACATCTCTCCCTCTATTTACCCTCCCATGTAACACCTTCTCCCCTCTTCCCCCTGTCCAGTCAGGGCATGTCACCCCTGGGCCTTGCAGTCCAGCAGCCTGACCCCTACATGGCGGGCTGTGCGGCCCCAGCTGCTGACTGTCCGTCAAACACCTCCAGAGCAGCGTTGGGCCAGGAAGACCACGCTTGTTGCCCCTTTGATCCGGCAAGCAGCAGCTGCTGCTCCACACAGCAGCACTTTGTTCCTCTGTCTCCTTACCACACTCTGTCCTACGGCACAAAAACACTGACTCCAGTGCAGAAAGTGGAGGGAGAGAAAGGAGAAGAGGAAAAATGTGGAGGGGGGGGGGCGTATTAAGAAAAAAAAAAAAAAAAAAAAAAACTCACCCGTTTTCTCTTCCCTACAACATCAACAAGCTCTGACAACGGCAGTGGGGGTTTTTCTTGGCCCCGACACAGCTTTCAGGCATCTCCTCCTTAACGCTTCACCCTCCCTTCTCTTTTAAGAGATATGATAGTTATTGTTCAAATCAGCCAGGGTGAATGGAATGGACCGAGGCCAAGCCTGCCCCAGGCGTCAACACACCTGTATGAAAGAGACCTTATTGTAGCAACCCAGCATGGCTAACCTGCCCTAGCTCTACCAGTTTTGTGAAGTTAGGAGGGAGGGTGGAATCATCTCCTCTTTCTTTTTCTCCCAGACAGTTCCCTAATATTTCCCTTCATTAACCTTCATTTCCTTAGAGACCGGCACCTCTGACCTGGAAAGTTTTTACTAACACTGTTTTTTTTGAATATCACCACTAGACACGGGGATTAAGGAAAGAGTTGATCCACATCTCCCTTGTTCTCTTACTCTTGCACCCCCCCCCCCCCTTAAGATAACACCTTATTAATGTGCATAGGTGCACAAAAGGTATTCTCTGCCTGCCCAGGAGCTGAGGGACCAACAGCTGTGTTCTCCGCTGTTTGAAGAGCGTCTGAAAACATCCAGCACATGTCAATATGAGCCGCCGTCAAAGGTTCCAGTACATAGCACATGACAGAGGTCGTCAGCGCTGGAAGGTAACGTTCATTCCTCATAAGCCAGCTTCTCACCTTTTGGGTGGGTGAGGACTTCCTGCTTTCATGCAGGGCCAGCAAGAAATAGAACAGAGACATACTGGCAGGCTGGCGCACACACACACACACACACACACACACACACACACACACACACATACACACACACACACACTCAAATGCTCAATGGGGGGGGGGTAGAATAAAATAAAAGAAAGAATGAATCCAGCACTATCAGTACCCAAGCCTACCCATCAGCCCTCCTGAGAGGAGTGGGTGTGCTCACAAAATCACCCCATTTAATCAGTGATGAGTGCCACCCCTGTCGCCCAGATTTCCCGTTTTTCCCACAATGCCAGGCCCATTGGGCTCCTTTGTATGTCTCTGTGGGGAGGGCAGGTATAATCTCCGTTTCCATCCACATCTCACTCCAATCATACAAATGTGTGACTTTTTTAGCCTCTCTGTCTCTTTCCTGCACTATCTCTCCATCTCTATTTCTCTCACCCTCTCTCTTTTTTTTTGTCTCTTGCTCTATCGTCTTCTGCTCCCTTTCATTCTCAACCCTTTTTTCCCTCTCTGCCTGGTAATCGAGTGAGAGATTCCGCGACTCTGTGACTCCCCCTTATTGTCAGATATCAAACAGGGCGGCTTTGTGGATTACCAGGGGAAGCTGATAATGACATGATAGAGGCGTGATATTTCAAACAAAATTGAGTGTCAATTGCCTGCATCGTCTAGGCAACACAAGTGTCTGCGTTGCAGCAGCCAGGCAGGAAATAAGGCCAATCTATTTCCTTTGCTTCATATCAAACGTTTTTCTTCTCCCTACTTTATAAGACTATAATGGGTTCAGCTCAAAGAGAAGAAGAGGGGGCCTGTCAAGAGGGGCTTCAACAGTTACATCCTTACGCAACACACATACATGCTTGGGTACACTCTGAGCATGCAGGTGCTGCACATGTACACACACACACACACACACACACACACAACTGCAGACATGAACTTATGCTCCTGAATCTCAAATGCATTAGCAGAAGTCAAAAAGCAGAGCCAATGGGAGGTTGTAGAGGGAGGGTGCCCCCATTTTACCACCCCGCCCCCAAACATATATACCCATGCACATGCTCTCTTTGCTCTTGCCGCTTATTTCCCCCCTCCTCCTCACACTGCTGTACTATTACCCATGAATTTAGGGCAGTGAACTGCACAGCAGTTTGAGCAATTAAAGAGTGACACCTAAACCTGGTGGGTAGACTGTCAAGATTCTCTAATGCCTGAGTTTAGGAGCCGCTGCACTTGGAGCCCGACAAGTGTGGAGTACAGTATTCCATGTATGTGTGTGTCTCTCTGCGTGTGTGTGTGTTTGTGTGTGTGTGTGTTTTTGGAAAGGGATTCTCCCTCCCACTGGGATGTCATCATCTTCTCATCACTGTGTCTCTGGCGTGCGAGTGAGTGTTTCCACCAAACACGTTTCCATGATGTGTCTGAGTGAGTGAGTGTGCTCACATCAATCTACATATTACTGACCACGAGCCATCAGTCGAATGCTATGAGCTTGCCTCTGACTTCCCCTATTGAATAATTAATCTTAAGTTTCAATTGCACATAATTGCTTTGACATACATAAGTCTCGAACGCACAGGCTAACAAACAACCATGTGGTGGCACGGTCAAAAGCAGAGTTTAGGGCTAAAAAGCCCAGCAGCAGGCTGGTGATATAAATAGCTGTTGTTTGTGGAGGGCACTGCTGGCAGATGCAGCAGTGACACTGTGGAGCAGACCACAGGGACTCTGATGTGCCTGGTGGCCTGAAGCGAGCCCTCAGCCTCTCAGATCAGCTCTACCACTGACTGTCTACAGCTTTGACTGGCCTCCTTCATATGTCACAGCCCGAAACAAGTAAAACAATCTCTGTGTCTCACCAAAGCCAAATTCAATTTAGCCGGCACTGCACAATATGCTCCTTGAAATTGAGTCTGTGAACTGTCATGAGTGATTCTTCCCAAGAAGGGTTCAGCAATTACCCCAACATACAGATGACCCCATTCTCGAAAATGTTTTATTTGTATAGGTTAAGATATAAAAGAAAAAAAGAACCTAACCAGAAATGAGTTATACATTAATATCTGCGATTATTTCAGTGTAACTTTTTGGCAAATGGCAGATACATTCTGTATGTTTGGAGACTTGCTTTTTCCTTCACCTCATACCTTAGGAGGAAGCTGAAGAAAGTCATGGTAACAAGGAGATGATAAAGCAGATATGTCTTCGGGGGGTTACAGGCAGACACCCTCTACCCCCCACCAGGGGAAAGGCATTCCCACCGCCCTCCCTCGCCACCGCACATGCTCACGCAGACTCCCAATTGAAACATCATCATCAGTAATGGGAGGAATAAATATTCATAAGGCCGGGAAGAGAGAAACCCTAGATTAGGGTAATATACTCCTCATTGTTCTCCCCCTTCCTTTCTCCAGCTTTTCCTCTGTATCTCTGCAGCTTGTTATGCATGTAATAGCGATGCCTAATAGTGGTTAATTCCTCTGATAACTTCATCAAAGTGCGTGCACATGTGTGCTTCTGTGTGCATGGTGAGAATGTGGCAGCAAGCCGCACCGTTTATTTCTCACCTCTCCCAAATTGCAAATTACCGGGTTTGATATCTGCAAGATTTTGGGCAACGTTCCAGTTAAGATTGGATTGTTTTCGTGGAGAGGTCCTGTGACTTCCTTCCTCCGTCCCTCCCACAGTCCCTCCCCTTTTCTGCTTGGCAACGACTCTACTGATATCTCTTCCATAACAGGCCTGAACTGGGCCAGAGCATGGCTTAAACAAACAAAGGGCTATATTGATTTATAGGGTCTTCCATGATGGGCTTATTGGCCTGCACCTCAAAGCCACAGAGGGCACCAGGCCATGAATCACAGCTTCACCAAATACACACATACATACACACACACACACACACACACACACACACACACACACACACACACACACAGGTAAGAATCAAGAAGCATTGTTAAGGATGTGATTACAACTCTTTTCGCCCATTCATATCCAGAAACACTCGCTTTCATTGTGTCTTAAAGGAAGGGGGTCGGGGTGGGGGGGTGGTTGAGTTTGATACCACACAAACAAAAGCAAAGAGAGAAGAGCATGTTTATTTACATGCTGTTACTGTATATCCACAGACACACAGGGATAGAGGGAGTGCAAAGTGTGAAAAAAGGGGGGAGGTAAAGAAAAACAGAGAGCAGGAGAGAGAGAGAGTGAGAGAAAGAGCATGCCTGGACAGAGAGAAAATACCTTGTAGAGGTTCACAGAGTTTAAAGAGCTCAGCCAGAGAAGGAGCTCCTGTCCTCTCTTGTTCTCACACACACACACACACACACACACACACACACACACACACACACACACACACACACCCTCGAGGCCATTCTGTTACACCTGGTCACCTTTATCCCTTTTAGTCTAACCATACTTCTCTGACCCACCCACCCCATACTCTCACCCCCTCCCTCCAAAAACATACACCATGCACACAAACATGTACACAACATTCAGTCGTCCTAAACACATCACCACCAAGACACACATAGCAGCAGCCTGTGGCTAACACACAGCTCCTTTGGCTATCTCCCTCAGCAGATAAAAGTAATTATTCCAAATCTACTCTGTCAGGTTGTCTGATCCTCTGGGGCCTCAGTTTAAATCTCTCTCTCTCTCTCTCTGTCTGTCTCATTGCCTCTTTCTGTCTCTCGGTCATAAGCCACAAAAAGAATCCGTGCCAACTGACCTCCAGAGTAAAAACATAAACAGAGTGCCTAGCCATAAAAACACATATAGCACCATAGCAGCTGAAGCACATGGCTTTCTTTGTGAAAACAGACCATTCCAAACAACTACCAGACCTTAAGTTAGATTTCTCTTTAAATGCATGACTTCAACACTAATCAAATCCACTAAAAAAAAAAAAAAAAAAAAAAAAAAAAAAAAAAGCAGTGATCAAACCTGGTGCTCTAAACAACTTTGAAAAATCACAAAAAATGCATTACATCATCTAGCATACAATCCAAAGGACTTATGCACCTATTCAGACGCCTAGTCCCTCTGTTGGCACTTGCCGTTGGCACCCATGTTAGGCTTTAGAGCTAAATAGCAGGCCAATATCCCAGGCTTTCCAGCTGCACGCCCTGAAAGCCCATGGAGAAACCATTCGTCCCAATGAGCTCTAAAGGCAAATGGAAGCTCATAAACAGAGACTTGACTGTATAGACTTTGCATTTTATCTTTCAGCAGTTTCCCCTTTTATGAGCCAGGGACCCCTATAACAAGGGGGAGGAAGGGAGGGATGAGCAAGATGGGAGGATGGCAGGGAGAGAGCAAGGATGACAGTAAGGATGTTAAGAAAGAAGACGATGGCAGAAAAGAGCAGAAGAATAAGAATGAGGTACAGGTTGGGAGAATGAGACGGAGGAGAACTGGGGTCACAAATCTTGCTGCTATTCTAGAACGTGACATCTTCGCTCGTTTGCGGCTGCTCATTAACAAACAATACTGCTGTGAAATTGGTTTAATGACAAAGTAATAAAATTGCTATTCTGCTCACAGATGGCCTCAGGCACAGGGAGATTCTGGCAGACTTACTGTGGCTGCCCGTATGCATTAAGCTGCTTGTTCATGAAAACAGCATCCTACTACTATCTTTCTCACTATCACCAACCTTTTTTTTTTTTCCTTCTTTTTAACTTCTTTCTCTTCCTGCAAATGAAATAAATTAACCTACTTTCCTCCCTTCTATTCTCCTTGAATTCTCCCTCTCCCACATTCTCACCCTCTTGCTCTCCCTCTGAGTCTCTCTCTCTCCTCTCTCTCTAGTGTATTCTCTTTCTCGTTCTCCCTCTTTCTCTCTCTCTCTCTCCCTCTCTCTCCAGTTCTCACCCCGAGTACAGAAATTACCATCTTAAAATAAAAAAAAAAGGAGGCTCGCCCACGCAAACGCAGCTCGACTTCATTTCAAACGCAGAGCCCTTGTTATTAAACGACCCACCAATAAAACCAAGCCGTTGAGGAATAAAAGAGCCAAAAGGAGCAGAGAAGTACAAAGACCCCCCTCCTCCCATCTCTCTCTAATGCTTTCTCTGTAATGCCTCTTTCAGCTCTTTGCCTCTCTATCTTGCCTCGTCTGGCTTCGTTCTCCTTGCATGCCGTCTTTGCTGGGAGAATTCCACAGCCTTGGAGAGTCTTGAGCTTGTAATAGGAAAACAAGTAAAAAAAAAAACATTCATTTTGGTGCATGATCGCCCGGCAGTGCCAGTTTTATTAAAGCACCACCTGTTTTTCATAACTCCACACTCACACAGAGGTGGGCACTGGGCTGCTCAATGGCCACGGTGGGTGTCCATGCCATGCTATGACCCAATGTGCCCCCAGTGCCTGGTAAAGTGGGAGTGGGCCCTGTTAATCACTCTGAGCGTTTCCACAGGGCTCATGTACTCACACACTACGCATACACCGTGAGCGCACACATAAACACAGTAGCGCACATTAGCATCAGCTGTTTAAGACTCCCATGGCTTAGCCTGTGAGTACGGCATGTGTGCACCGTGAACGGGGATCTGGATCGGTAACAACTGCTGAACAAAATGAAAAACAAAATCAAACCTGTTACAACAGGGAGTCGTTTACTCTGCCAGTAATGAAAATATGTTTTTCCAAATGTGTTTCTCCCTCCAAAACTGATAAAATTGGATTATTATTACAGCATCAAGAAAGCAGCCAGATCAAATGAACTTAGCGGGCAGGGGGTGTTGGTAGGGGGGTTGGCACTTGGGATCTGACAACAGAGTCAATTCTGCTAATTAACTGCCAATTAGCGGTCCCTAAATGAGAGGGATCATGATGCCTGTGTTGGCAGCGCCCCGATAGTCTCGCTCTCTCATTCAGATGCACATATACACTCACGCTCGCGCACACAGACACACCAGAGAGATACACACACACACACACACACACACATACACAAACACAAACACAAACACACACACACACAGCCGCAACCCTGTCCACACTCCAGCTGTATATTTAGAAAGCCAGGGGCATAAGATGGCCACTGCCGGGAGTCCCTGGTTGCAGCCAAAAAAAGGCCTGACATTTCCATCTGGGTCAAAGTTAGACAGATAACCAGCAACTTCAGTCAACTAGCCCACCAATGTGGCAGAAAGGAAGGGACAGACAAGCAATAGGCAATAGGCAGTGATATGGAGGAGAGCAGGGAGCGGGGGAAAGGACCTCAAAAGCCTCTGTGTGAGATTCATAAGACTTAAATACTTATAAAGAGTGTGGAAAAAACAGGGGCAGCTGGGCCGGTTTCATAGCTTTATGTTACATTTGGAAAATATTGGTTATTATTTTGCATTTCATAATGGGCTCGCCCGCCAAACCAGAGGATCATAAAAAATCATAAAAAATCATAAAAGCCAGTATTTCTAAGTGTCTCATTGGACTGAGAGAGAGGGGTGGAAAACGCTTTGCTAAGTGGAGGAACAAATTTGGCTTTGGCTATGGCTTTTCTTCTTTTTTTTTTTTTGTTCTCAGACACTACAAACAAATGTGCTTTACTGTTAATAACATTTTGCATGTGAACCTGCTGTACCGCCTCTCTGTACCTCTGCTGGATGGTTTAAACTCTGAGAAGTCTGGAGGGAACCATGGAGGGAGTGAGAGGGGAAAAAAAAAAAAAAAGAGGATATGAATGGAAATGGGGAACATGCTGTGAAGAAAGCCACAGAGCAGTCAGTTCAGAGTATATGCTGGCTAAACTCAGTTTATCTGTATGCTGTGCTAGAGCGGGATCAGAATGTGGATTCTAAATAGATAGGCAGAACTTGTAAAGGCATGTGAGCGTAATGACTGATGAAGAGTATGTCTTTTTTAACTGTAGAATCTGTTCTCTGCAGCTCAGGTATTATCTATGTTTATTTCACACCTTTCTTATTCATCTTTCTGGGACACCTTGGCACTAACACATTGTTTACATGTACTGTTATTTTGTAAGTCTAGACTCATGAGCTTCTTATGAGCTTCTAGCGTTGCTAAGTCTCTAAATAATAGGATTAAATATCTAAAACCTAAATGTATGTAAATAGAGATGTATATGGTGTGATATGACGACTGTCTATTATTAGTGGAGTTTGTCCTCCTGGTGAGAGGGATTCTCAAAAAGAGAGATAAAACAAACACAATCAGTGCACCATGCCCTGCCCTGCGTGGCTGGAGAGATTGAGCCTATTTCAGCTCCTCTGTGGGCACAGGCCACTTGGCGCCGTTGTCTGGCGGATATCCTTCCCTTATCATGTGACCTGTGATCCGACAGGGGGCAAAGGTTGGCTGCGATCCGCCCCTGTGTCTTAATAACTCACTCATTGTATTCCTTTCTGCCGCTAATTAAAGCTTCTCTCCTGTGTGTGTGTGTGTGTGTGTGTGTGTGTGTGTGTGTGTGTGTGTGTGTGTGTGTGTGCCTGTGTGTGTACGTGTCTATGCATGTATTCCCCCCTGGGCTGTAGAGAGGAGGCAGAGAAGTAAAAATAGAGTGTGGCTTAGTGCCCTCTTTATTGTTATTAGTGCTCCAGTGGCACAGCAGTCAGTCATCAGAGATGCCAAGAACTGACATATTCGCTCTCCGACTTGCTCTGCCTCTCTCCTCTCTCTCTGTCTGCCATGGAAATGACCAACTGGCTGCCTGTGAGATGAGGGAATAATGAGCCGACGATTTCCTTCCTTTTTTTAGATGCTGCTTCTCTCAGTCATCTGTCATTGGCGTCATCCCTCGGTCCCATGTAACAGCCCTGCAAGCGTACGGTTATATGCGCGTACGTGCGTGCGTTGCTGCAGTGGTAAATAACGGCATGATAGTTGGTGTGTGTGTTTATGGCAGTGAGTGAGGGCACATCGTGCTGGGTCTGACGCTGAGACATGAAATGATTCGGTCAGGCCTCATTTAGCCCAGACTGATAGCAGGACACCAGGAGCTGCTGAGGCAGGCAAATACAACCGCTAGATACTGTAAACTGTAAACGCTTTTCCAGCGTACAGACACCTGAGTCTGCCGTTTCACCTACTTCACTATCCCAGAATGCCGTGTGTGACATGGCCCTCACCTTTTCTCACAATCTTAAACAAATGCAATTACTTGCCAGACCACTCCCCGATTCTGTTAACATGACGCCAGTTGTCTCAAATGTAAGCAGAGCAAACGCACTACCTAATGGTCAACTAATGGTGTCCTGACACACTGTACACACATAACATCTCTGTACATACAGAGAGAGCAGTGTCCCATTAGTATTTATGTGAATAGCGTGCACATACACACACTTATGCACACAGAGCATACTATTAACAGGATAATCAAGCCCTTCTCCTCATCTGCTCAACACCAGTGCGGTGAGATTGTGGACTTTAACCTTTTCCTTTGTTCCTTATTAACATCAGCAGTTAATGGGGTGTGGGCTACAAACAGGTGAGGCTGCAAGCTAATGGTATACACTAGATATAGAACCAGATGGAGTGCTTCCTATTATTCATAGGCAAAAGGTTCCAAAGCAGCTGGAGGTGGTCTACTATAGGTTTTGTTTTCTGTGTGTACAGCTGAGCTGCAGGTAAACGTAAAGGGAGGTGTCAGTTGGAGGGTATGGTGTGGGGAGTTGTGATGGGGCAAGAGGGGAGAGAGCGAGATGCACTGTCTATTGACTATCACACAGAGCACCCTTGTGCCCTCGCTGGGCTGCGATTGTGCCGGCGGACAAAGCCCTGATTCAGCACATCCTTTCCCCGAGGGAGAGCTCTGGAAACCGAAGACGGCGGCCATCCCCTCCCTTTCCCCCCACTCATCCTCTGCTTCTGTCTCTCCCTCCCTCTGTCTCTATCTCTCTCTCTCTCCCTCTCTCCGGCCAGTAACGTGGCAGCAGCCATGTATCAAAGAGAACTACAGAACAATGCAAAGGGCCAGCCAGGAATTTGAAGAGCTTTTTTTTTTCTTAAACAGGAATTTCATATGGCAGAGTTCTGTCATATCCTGGGTGGACCATCTCAGCGGTCAGAGGAACGAGAAACCAAAGAGCGGAACAAAGACACATTTAGTTGTAATTCACTGTCCCGCCTGGGTAAGAATATACAGGGTGGAAAGAAAACTTCAGCATCCTCTCTATTTCTCATCTGTGTGCCCCACCGTAAAATAGCCAATAACGTGGCAGCATCCGTCAGGCGTGATGACAACACCCAGAATGTACCAGAGATAGACCAGCCGAGTCTAAGCCCCTCTAATGACTTTATTTGCGAAAATTGATTCCCGGTGTGTTTTTGTTAACACAGCTGGTGTAACATTAATACGCAACCCCGTGTCCACCTATGTGTATGTGTACGTGCATGTGCGTGTGGAAACAGGGTTCGTGAGGATGTTACCCAGTGCGAGACCTCTTTATAAATGGATCCGAGGGCATTTCAGTGCCCGGGCTTGGATTTCACGGCCTTTGGGAAGGCAGGGACTCTTCCTATATCTATCTCTGTCTATGTCTCTGTCTATTTCTCTCACTCTCTCTCTCTCTCCTCCCAGGTTAGCAGACTATTTCTGCATTAATCACCATGACACAGGCAAGGCAACTCAATTTTCTGCTCCTGTAGGTAAGGTGCGTGGCGTCCCGAAACGGTGGCACGAGGCATGAAACAGGCAAGCGGGGGCTAATCTTTGGTTACTGGTGTAATTGAAATGCTATCCACACTGTAGGGTGCATTAAAGTCTGATAACAGCGGTTCCTGTGGCCAATTTAAGTAGCTTGACTTCCCTTGGCTAGAAAGGAAGAAAGCAAAGGGTGAGAGAGAGAGAGAGAGAGAGAGAGAGAGAGAGAGAGAGAGAGAGAGAGAGAGAGTATGTCAGGATGGAGGGGAGGGAGACGAGGGGTGGGGGGCTGATAGATAAGGCCGACAAACCAGGCTAATTCTCCAGGCATGTTTCTCATTGTGATCCAGGAAAAATGAGAAAAAAATGAATCACGGAACCAAAAAATCAATTGACCCTCGGGTGGCTTGTCAGGCTGTGAGTCTGATAAACCTAAAAGCTTCGTTAATGTCGGCCTGCCTGTACCCAACAGATAGAGCACTTTGTAAATGAACCCGCTTTGATAAATATATTAAGGAAAGCTGTGAATAAAAGGCACAGACTTGTCATTTGTAAATAGAACCCCCGCTACATGGAATTAGAATGATAAAATGGGGTTCCATATAATTAAGTTTGTGTAAGACCTGAAATCCGTGCAAATACCTTCCCGGAATTTTGAAAGGAAGCTGTCAGTTCAATTAATCTGAACATCACCCTGAGAATGTACAGAACAAAATTAAGCTGCAGATAAAACCTGGGCTAGTATTTTGATAAGTAATTCCTGTATCATTTCTTTGCTTCTGTGATCATTTTATTTAATCCACCACCCCCAGTTATGTGCTAAGCCATCTACAAAGGCCCTGCTGGCCAGGCCACCAAAACCTTAATCCACCATATAGCTGGTGTAAAAACGGGGAGGGGGTGGAAGGCAGTTTTGCCTTTTGTGCGGGCACCAGTGGCGGTGCTAGGTATGGTTTTGGATGAAGGGGTGGGGTGGGTGTGGGGGCTGTAGGGGTAGCTTATGATCTCTGCCTTTCTCCCTTAAATATATCCCACTGAATACATGTGCATCAAACCACAAAGACCAGTGACTTAGCCGCAGAACACTTTGCCGATAACACCGGAACATCCTGGTAGCTTAAACATAATAATGTCACAAAGGTTGTCTGTGTGTACCTCTACGTGCGCACCTCTGTGTGTGTCTATATGCGATGGGGAGGGCTGTACATAAACGGTTTTCACACTTTAGTAGTATTAGCCGTCTTGGCTGGTGGGGAGAGGGAGGCGAAGGCTTTTTAAAATGAAAGGCAGAGCGATGCTGGTGGTGGAGATAGGACGAGCGGAAATCTTGACTCACCAGTTGTTTACTTGTAAGATGGTGAGGCCTGTGTCTTGGGCTAGCTGCTTCTTCTGCTCTTCAGAAGGGTATGGGTGCTGCAGGAGCAAAGAGAGAGAGAAACACACACACACACATGAGCCTCTGTCTGACATACAGATTACTGTAAATATTCACGCATGTAAGCACTCGTAAAGAGAAGCCCTGGAAAGGGAACACATGCTCCGAGTCAGGTTCCTAGCCGTTGCCTGTTACTGTATGTATTCAATATGTTCTCGTGTTTGTTGTATTGTGTAACCCAAGACTGCACCTTCTTGTGACCTCCACCCAACCCTGCCCCTCCTTTGCACAGTATAGACATTCACAGCATACACGTGTACACCCACTCACACAAACACACACACACACATACACACACACACACACACATACACACAATTCAGTGCAAAACCTGTCAGAGCTGGCCAAACAAGTTTGTCAAAACTGTCAACTGTGATATCCCCCTTCCCTATCCCCACCGCGCCCACACACAAACAACATATATTGCACACACCGAACATATGCACCTCGCACGGAACAAAAAAACCAAAAAATAAATAAATTAAAAAAACACTTACGAGAACACACACACGCATACACTGACAAACAAGACTTTGCAGCAGGCCTAACACAGATACTGTGGTGTCTGAGAATCCCTTTATAATACCAGGCAACAGAATGAGTGGGTGCAGATTTGCAGTGAATACATTTATCTTTCCTTGAATGTCTGGCATGTATCCTGGTGGTGGCTCTTTCATAGAGAGCAGCTGAATACAGACTAATGCTAAAAGAACAGAATGCTGTGAAATCTCCGACCACAGCCTCGCCAAAATTTTTTACCTGAAAATGTAATTCTGCGACCAGTGCTGCAATGATACTATTTGTGTCAAGTCCAATCTAGACAACACGAGCTGATATAAATGGCAGACCTTGGGCTGCCTTGCTCCCCCTGGGCCTGCTATGAAGCATGACAAAACAACAGTGATCGCTGGTGACAGATGTCTTTAAGGGCCAGATTAGGAGTCGGGGCGCACGCAAACAAAACAAATGAGACCCTATGTGTTTCATTCAGCCGCTGTAGACAGAGAGCACGCATGCACACCGAGTTATAACATAGACACAAGCATGTGCAAACAGAAATGCACGCACACACATACAAACATTCGTACATCTGACACCTGCAAATCACAGCACGAACATTCCTTTTAAAAGGCGACACTTGAATCCTCCTATTTTCAGGTGCTTTCAAGCTCCATTAACGCACATTCTTCACCTTTAAGGAAAATACCTTTGGCCTCAAGACTTATTCCCTTTTTTTTTTCCTTGCCACCTTTCCTCCTCCGTACTAATTGGGAAAGCAAATTTCATAGAGTTGGTAATGTCTGCCTGGCTTCTGTTAATTGAATTCAATTTTAACTTGAAATGATAACAGTTGCTCAAGAACTATTTTCTCATTTACTGCTGAAATAATTGATGTAAGTGAGGTTTCATATCAGCAGAGAGGAGGATTCCTCCTTTCAGGTAGTACTGCTGTCTAAATGTAGTCTATTTTAATTAAAGGAGAGATGAAAAAATGGTTTGAGGAATGTGCTCAATTAATAACAAACAAGGCTGAGATTGGACAAATAATGAGTCCCGGCTGCAGAGAGGGATTAATCTGATTTGTACTTGTGTACGCAGTCCCTTTTAATATGCTAAAATCATTAACAAAGGAAAGATGATAATGCTTGTATAGAAATACATTTTTTGATTGCCAGGTGCTGACATTTCCTTGGCTAGCAGAGCCAGAGCAATTTCTATGAGTTACTGTGTATGTGTCTGTGTGTGTGCACATATGAAAGTGTGTGTAAACATGCACAAGAAAATGCACAATGTGCACAAGGTCCTAAGAACAAACATACATACACTTGTTTTGCTTGTATATGTCGGCTCTGGACAACAACATGTAAGAGAAGTGCAACCTCTTTTTCCCTCCCCCTTCCACTCCTTGGGGTTTTCACATCAGCTATGACCTCGATCATGATCAAAACATGCTGCAAATATCACAGTACACAAACTCCCTCCCACTCTTTGTTTATGGACACACACCACACAAACATACACACACTTTCACAGGCACATACGCAAACAGATGTAGCCAAAGATGATGTGGTATGGAGGTGTGGGGAGAGGTGCAGTCTAGATTGGAAATGAGAGTGGGTCATTTACATTGTATTAAGGCTTCCTCAGCGTCTCTGGCCCAGACCCGGTCATCAATCGCCTGCTGTCAGCCAGAGCGCGCTCTAGCCCGGTGATAAATACACCGGCCAGCGGCGTAGCTCGTCCAGCAGCCACCACGTAATGAATGGTTTGAACAAACAAGAAAGATGTCTCATCAAGGAGAGTAGGGACGTTAAAGCCCCTCTCGCACACAAAACCCCTGAGTAAGGAGATTTACTCCGACCACATAGACACGACACAAAAAAAAAAAAAAAAATCCTATTTAGTTCTGCCTATACCCTTCTCAGCCCTCACTCATTCCCCCCACTCTTTGCCTCATTGTGTCAGACTAGATCACCCCCCTCTCCTGCAACCCTTTACTTGCATGCGTTTGCACATAAGCCAAGCACGCACACAGAGAGGCAAACTTATAAATATACACATACTGTATGATTGTATATAACATTTCGTCATCCTCTCTTCATCCGTCCTCAACTCTTTCGCTTGCCTTTCTTGCTGATCCCCCTCCCCAGCACACACACACGCACACATGTAACCTTTATGGCTGCAACTGCAGGCCACCCACACTTTACGTTGTGGCAGCTTTCCTTAAAGCATGGCGCTCTGAAATCTCAGCTACAGAAAATGGTGTGTGGTGGCGATGGCGACACACATACACACAAACACACACACACACACACACACACACACACACACACACACATACACACAAACACACATTGACATGAGAAGTAGGTGGGCCTAGTGGTTACAAGGCTGCAGGAGCCGTGAAATTGGAGAACGGCTTTTTAGACCTCTGAGTAACCTCTTAATGTTAATTGCCTCAGTAAAAAAATATGTTAGTAAATCACCCAATGAGCAGAAATAAATCTGATATGAAATGAGTTAACGTGAGATGAATCTGTGAATAAATATAAAATAAATGAAAAAAAACCCCACAGAAACTCAGACTTCTAAATCTGTTCTAATGTGTTTCTTCCTGGAGATGTCCTTCTCTGCCCTCAGGAGACAGTACGACATGGTTATTTAATTGATGAAACACAAACACAGAGCAAGATCAAAGATGGTATTGATAATCTCCCCACTAGCTTTGGATCCGCTCAATATGTTCAGTTACAAACACCAAGACCAATATCATTAAAAGAGGATTGACCGCAAAACGTAAAACAGCCTAGTCTATAAATAATCAGAGCCAGAAATGAGCAGCTTCAGGTTGTTGTCTGGGCAGCGCCAGTCACCAATCGAAACAGGCCTGTTAATTACGCTAAAGCCTGTTAATGGCACGAGCGTGCACTATCCTGACGCACACATGTTGCCCAACTCCCAACCCTGAAACAGCACAGCCAAACATCAACACAAACACATAAACACAAACACAGGCGCATGTGCAGGTGGATCACATTCTGCCAGTCATTGAGAACTGAGCTGTGCGCGCGTGTGTGTGTGTGCGCGTGTGTGTAACCCACTGCTGGCTAAATTACAGGGTGTGATGTGCTCTGTGCTCTCTGATAGTGCTGGATGTAATGGCCCCTGTGGTTGCTGAACATTACAAGCTGAGGTAGCTTCATCATCTGCTGTGTATGGTCCTTAAACCCCCCCTGAGCCCAGCTTGGCATTTCACCATACACAATAACCACATCTACTGCTGGACGACTCTTACTCCACACCACACCTTTCACCCACACCGACTCCTGTCTAGTCCTTCAACATCCAGCCTGCTATATATCAGTTTCATACTCTCGCGACACCTATTTGCTGCCGTCGTCAAATCTCACAGCCCGATCATTATCCTGGCTGTTCCATTCAACCCCCACCGCTTTCCCCACTCTGCCCCTTCCCCTTGCCCCTCCACCCACCAACGAACCTGCAGCCCCTTGCCTGAGCCGCTGGTGGACCCCATTGATGAATGACATCATCAGTGTGTGACATGAGTTATGGAGCCAGGTCACAAGGTTGCAGTGGCTTGCAAACCCATTCCATGCTAATGACTCCCAGGAAATCACAGGCTGTTTACCCCCAGTGCCATGGCAACACAGAGGATTTGCTGATGATGATTGGTGTGATGTTGACCCAGCTATTTTGTGTCTTGGATAAGATTTTTAGATATAATTTTAAAGTAAAAGTGTTTGTTTATTCATTTTAAGTATTGCGCTTAATGAAAGTGTCAATAGCTAAGCACATAATTCTATATAATTATTTTGCTTCCATGTGCTGACAGCATTTGATGGGCTTTATTGTGAGTTTGTGTCTAGTTTTACAGCAATATTGTATCCCAGTGTTTCCTTTCATATATGCCTTCCTCACATTGATTGGAATCTTATTTGTTTTTAATCAAACTGACTGGAGGGTGATGATAATATTCACTGTCAGAAATAAATGCAATCAAATATAGGAATGACATTTTAATATGGATTCTGCATTGAGCTGGGGGTAAGATTGGCACATTTTAAATATCAAGTTGCCGTCGTTATTAACGTTACAATTGGCTTCTTTGACAAATGACAATGAGATTGAATGCATATCGGCATAACTGGGAGATCAAACAGATATGACAAATAAATCCAGTTGGAGTTTTTGAATCCGTCATGAGTGTTTACTATGCACGGAGCAATATTGGGCTTTTTAGCTGAAGTTTTCTGACAGATTTTGTGATTTAAATGGATACAGTTAATCACTTCTCTCTGCCAACATCAAATAGATTGACAATTGACAATTAAAAAAAAAAAAAAAAAAAAAAGCTTAATATTTCTATGACAATGAAAGAATCAAATTCATCACTATTAACTGCAAAGAATTATTTGTTACGATAATGATTTTGAAAAGTGTGTGTAAACTAATGTTACATAAAAACAATGTTGCTCTCTTTCATTTACTATCTTCATATCAATCTCCATTTCAATGCTGAACTTAATCTCTATCTTTAGTGCTCTCTCTTTCTTTCCATCCTTCTCTCTCTCCTCCCTCTCTTTGTGTGTTTTTGGGCGGGTGGAGGTGGGACACAGTGGAGAGCTTTTTGGGTGTTTGTTTTATTTTACTGGGAACTACACTGCTTCCTGAGAACAGGCTGAAAACAGGCAAGAATGCCACATGACTCAATGACTCAACCCTGCTGCTCTGCCTTTCTCACTCTCTCTCTCCCTCTCGCTCTCTCTCTCTCTCTCTCTCAAAAGCACACACACACACACACACACACAGATGTAGCCAACTTATAAACAGAACTCACATGATGCCAACCTACAAACCGCACGCACTGCATGCCAACCTCTGATAACAGCAAATGAAAGTACATCCATATCTACACCTCACACGATCTGCATTCAGAACATACCACTACTCTCTCACTCCAGACTCCAGAGCTTCAATAAGGGCTCTCAGCGGATTGCCCTCTGACAGTAAAACAGTGATGATTGCAAATACAAGGCGGACTGGCGAGGCCTGCAGCATCTATTATAGAGCAAAAGGGCCCCCAGTCTGTCTGTCTGCCTCTCTGACTGACTGGCTGGCTAGCTGGCTGGCTGGTTGGTTGGCAGTGCATCAGTACTACTACTGCTGTTGCTGCCACGGCCCCCCCACAACAATCGTTGGCTCGGCTCCTGAAGTCAGCTCCTGGACGCCAGCCAGCAGCCTGTTTGCTCTACACCATTAATTTATGTTCATTGGAGATGGTGCAAGGTTGTAGAGAAGCTCTACGGCATAACTGCCCTGCTCGCCTGCCAAGCTACAGTAACAGTAAAGTGGGTGAGGGGGAGTCAGAAGGAGGGAGGAACGAACGGAGGGTGAGGGTGAGGAAGGAGCCCTGGAGGATATGCGAGATATAGGGATCTGATTGTACCAAGCTCCATGAGGCTAAATAGCAATCACTCCCACACAATCCCAATGCACCTCTGGACTTGAGGATCGACCAACGAAAAAGGGAGAGATGTTTTAGGGGAAATGTATCCAAATGATATCATGCATAATGAAATGACGATGAAAAGATATCCCTTTCGTCCAAAAAAAGAAAAGAAAACTGGGAAAGCTGTTCATTATCTACTTAGAAATCTGCACAAGACTCCCAAACAAGGATCAACTGGGCTCAACCCATAGATCTATTCATGTTTGCCAACAGTTACATACACAAGATGCGTATGTGTGTGTGCTGTGTTATGGACCTGGTCTTATTTGTGGCCTGCAGCCATAGAGATGTGCCTATTTAATCGTCAGATCGAGTTCATGGCTTCTTTTTCCACCACACGGCAACCCCTCCGCTTTCAAGAGGAGGAATACGATCCCTCCATCCTTACAGCGAGGGGCCTGGTCTCCTCTCAGCCTCTCCCTCTCCCTCTCTCACGTTTCTGTCGATCTCTCCTTCTCCCGCCATACTCCACAGGCCCCAGCAGCTATCCCTTCCTCGCTACACGCTAACCCGTCTGGCCTCGTCTCATATCCTCTCCACTCCACCTCTTCTCGTCTCCTCTCTTCTCATCTCATCGCGTCCCCCTCTTTCAAAGTTTCCGCTCAAGCTTTAAGCCAGGTCCTGCAGGGCAGGAATTTGGCCTGGTTTTTCAGACCAGTCTTTTGGCTTTGTTGTGGTAACTGCCTGCTCAGGGGCACCCAGCTCTGTTCTGCTCTGCTCTCCAGCTCGCCTGATGTCAACACACAGCCACGCTCACTACTTGCTCTCAAGAAATCTTTAAAACATCTTGTAGCAATGACTACAGCTGAGCCAAAGGATCATCGTCCTACAAAGGATTTTGTTCCTATTAAATTTAAATAAGTATAAATTTTCAAGTCTTGGGTAGATTTTTTTTTTTTTTAATATATATAATTCTCTAGAAATGAATCTACTGCTCTTTTATCCTCTATGATGTTGCTGGCTGGCAGTGTGAGGTAATTGGTGTCTTGCCTTTGCGAGGGACTTTTAGGGCCTATAAGCAGATCATTAGAGGCCTGGTGGGCTTGTCAAAGCGCAAGACCCACCCACTTTGCCTATAGTAACAACCTCATATCAACACCAGTTATCACTGTTGCCAGCCATAATGATGTATGTACACACTGTTAAAAAGCAGTGACTTTCTCAACTGAGTAACTGAGACACCTGGCCTAAGAAAACCTCTAGCAAGGCTTTTGAGGTTGGAATATAACAGACTCCACCAAAACATTTTACACAGACACATAAATTCTTTATATATTTTTCAGTTCCAATTATTTCCAATAGAAGAAAAAACCTAATTTCTGTTTCTGTAATTCCAAGATTATTTGGCAAAAACAAACTGGACAATTCAATGTGGCTTCATATATGCTGAAATAATTCTACATGTTCTACATCAAATACTGTAGCTCTACGTTATTAGACACCACTGAGGTATAGTGAAGCTTACAAGCCACTCTGAAGAAATGCTGGGAAAGCACAGGGGACCAATGAGAGGACAGTAAAGCACTCACAGCCTAGAGCCTGTTGATAAAGTCTGTTGGGAAAAGGACTTAATATTAACATACAGGGTCTCTTTAAGTTTATCCTCTTTCTCTATTGTGTTCTTTAGACTTTGTTTAACTACCAGAGTCAAAGTAAAGTGGGGCTGATCTTCAATTGAAATAGTAACAGATTAATTTGTGGAGAGATGGACAGACTGAGCCGGAGAAAAAGGGGGTTTGTTCCCTCTTCAAATAGAAGCTTCTGAGAGTTTCCACTTGACGGTCCTCCCTTTCATTGTGCATTAACTTAATGAGCATAAGTATTCAAATACACAACCAAGACCTCTTTTAGCACTCTCCCTCTCCCTTTCTAGTCTCTCCCTCTGTCTCTTTAAGACTCCACATTCTGGAGAGAAAGGCCAGTGCGTTGTAATAGCGGGCCTCGGGACACAACAGCAAGAGCACAACCACTTACAGAGGACAAACAAGAAACCCCTGGGGCCAGCTATGGAATGTCAAGCCAATTTGGAAGATATCATAGGACATTTGTAATGTCAATTTTTGTTTTCAGGTCAAAAATCAAAGGCAAACATGGTTGGTAACATTTGTCCATTACAGTGGAGGCAGGAAGACACCCCCCCCATCCCCTCCCCCGGCCAAAAAAACAGCTGCAGGGGACACTTCCTGTTTGCTAATGATGCTAAATGTGTTTAAGTCAACCATGTCAAATTTTCTCTCCCTCTGAATGGACAGCTGGGGTGGAAAGAAAGATTTTCTCTCCTCTCCTGCACTGTCTCTCCTTTTTCTCTACCCTCTGCCAGCGAGAGACGCTCTTAGGCCCATGACAGACAGACACTTCAGATCATGTCCCTGTCAGTGAGATAGAGGAGCATAGCTGATGGTAACCATAGGTGCATTCATCTGAGATCACAAGCACTTCCATGGAACAAAGCCAGCCAAGCCCCGATCAGTCACCACCCCGTCCCTACCTGTTGTGTCTGTTCTCTTTTTGCGAGTACCGTTTTTTGCCTCTCAGAAATGCACATCTTCTGAGCTCGCCTTTCATCTAGGGGTGTATGAGTCAAGGAGATATCTCCTGTCATTGCTCAACACCCAGGGGCGGCTGGCTGCATGGGACTGTGTGGACTGACAAATGCCCTCAGGATCTTTCACTTTCTTAATGTTCCTCAAAGGAGAGACGACATATGACGGGAGTTAAAATGCCTTTATGAAGTGCCGCCGAAGAAGAGAAGAGAAGAGAAGAGAAGAGAAGAGAAGAGAAAAGAAGAGAAGAGAAGAGGCATATAGCTTTCAGACCTGGTTAATAGCAGACAATCTTTAAGTGCATTCTTCCATCCTCTCCCTCTCTCTCCTTGTAGTGCTCTTAGGCTCAATCCTGCCCGGGGGCCGAGGTGACCTTTGACCTGGCTGGCCTGCCTAGCTACAGCCCTCTCGTTTGTTAGGGGCTTTATCCACTGACAAAGCAGGCAGGAAGTTGGCAGCCACCCAGCAGCCCCATGGGAGGATGACCATCAGCTAGCTCAGCTTACCGCTTATTACAGGATGGTGGGGAGCATGTGTGTGTGTGTGTGTGTGTGTGTGTGTGTGTGTGTGTGTGTGTCTGTCTGCGCACTGGTGCGTGTGTGTTTGTCCTTGTGCTTGCATATACTGTATGTGTGCATGCATGCCTGTTTATAAACATACTTGTGCATGTGCAACTGCGGGCATGTTTGTCTGTAGCTGCATACTTGTGTTTGCCTGTGTAGAAGAGCGACAAAATCAGAAATGTTGCTGACCTTTCCTTCTTTTTTTTTTTTTCTTTTTTTTGTGCCGACAATTTTTACTATGCTAGTTAATGACACCCAAAGAATAAGCCTGGAAGCTACAAACGTCCCTGTCTCCAAGCTAACCCGATCAGCTACGCATGTTAGCAACAATCAGGCAACCTTCCAGCCGCTGGACTCAGGGGACCCCAGCACACTTCAGTCTCTCTCTCTCTCTCTCTCTCTCTCTCTCTCCACTTTTTTTTCTCCACCTCCTCTCTGCAGCCTGCTCATCAGAGCGCTCAGAACAGCTCACTAAAACATTATATCATAAGACACTCCAGTTTCACTCTCGCCACTCCATAAAAGTCAGGTAATTCATACTTCATTTATATACCTTCCCATTAATAAAGCTGATGAACTTTTACTCCTTAAATCTAATGGGCCATTTTGCCGTGACTGCCAGCTCTTGCCGTTTTCTCTGTGTCTCTCCGTCTGCCTCTCCTCTTCCCTCTATTCTACCGGTGCTTTGGAGGAAGCTAATCCACACTCGCCCAGCCACTGCTCACATACAGCGTTTTATGGGTGAAGAGAGAAAAAGAAGGATTTGGAGATTTTTGAGGCTTTTGACTGACCTCTGCCACCGACATGCAGTGACACGTACCGTATGGCGGAATTGTTGCAGCTTTTGGTGGTTCTCTCTCCCTCTCTCTCTCTTTCTGTCTTTCGCTGTTTCCCTCTACCTCTCTCTATCTGGGTGCAACGCAAGGTCATTGACCTCCGGGCCTAAAGCAAGGCATGATGGCTCCCCGGCTCGGAGGCTGTTGACAAGCATCTGTGTTCTTTTCAACAACTCGTTGAACCACCCCCCCACCCCTTCCCTTCTCAGGAATGTAACACAACCGCTCACTGAGGTAACCCAAGCCCCTCCCCTCTCCCATCCTTCATTTACAGAAAGAGAAAGAGACAGAGAGAAAGAGAGCGAGAGCAAGACCAACTGGGGGTGTTAGACAGCTGTCCTCCGTCTCCCCATCTAACTCTTGCTCCCTCTCCATTTCTCTTCCGCTCTTTTTTTTATATTTGCTTCTAGCCCACTGCCTTCGGAATAATTAATGATGCAATTGAGCCGAGGAGAGGACTCTGACCAGCAGGGGCCGTTCCTGAATGCCTGGGTAGCCGTTTTATTGAGGACAGGAAAATAGAAAGAGAGAAAGACACGGAGAGACAGAGAGGCAGAGGGAGAGAAAGAAATAAAACAGTCAGAGAGTGAGAGAAAGATTGTTAAGAGTCTGTTCTCCAAGACGCCTTAACCCAGTCTTCCTCTGTGTTTTCGTCCCCTCCAGTCTAATCCTCCATCCCCATCCCCCTCTCCTCTCCTCCATCCTGATGGCGGGATTGGGGGGCCTGACCTGTCTGGTGATTGATGGTAATGTCTCAGGAAGTCATTTTCCCTGACAGCACCCCGCCGCCTTTCACCAAGCCTGGTGCAGAGGTGAGCCCATCACATGGACGCTTTTAACTCTTTGCTCACTCGCTGCCCAGGTCTCGCCGACCCATCTATCTCGCGCACCCTCATCCCCACGCCACCTTCTCATTCCACACAGCAGAGCACCCTACTTTTTTCTAACACTATGGCAGAAGTGAGAAAGCTGACCACACCGCAGAACAATTCTGTCAGAAAAAGCTAAATTAAAAAGTTTGCAGAGCGGTATCTTGCCGAAAAAAAAAAAAAAAAAAAGGAAAACACAGGCCATCTTGAAGTGGATCTGCCAAGTGGCCCCTAATTCAGGTTGCTGGGGATGGATCCCCACGACTCCATTACTGTCAGCGCTTACCACCTCCATTATGGCAATTAGGACGTGGTTCCAACACTAGGAATGCTTTGCTATGCTGTGGAATTGCTAACATCTGCCATGTCTCCGCTCCATGTGTCAGAGTAGAGTTGTCTTTTCTTAAACACACATCTTTTTTACAGTCCCACTCTCTCCTCTCTTTTTTTTTTCTTCCTCCTGTTTCTTTAACACTGCTCTCAACATTTATTTTCTTAATTCGACTCAAACTGTGCCTTAAAGAGATCCCTCTCTGTTTGAGTCCAAATAACCTAAAATGATCCGTGAAGAGCCTCGCGGTTCCCGTTTTCAATAGGCTTCATTAGTTTTTAATATCTAGCCAAGGAAAGGAGGAGAAAATGGCATGGATATAATCAATGGAAAGGGGCTGGTAGCCTATTAATCTCCCCCAAAGGATTGTGGGTTAATACACGCTCTTGCATAGGCAAACATGGCTGTGTGGTGAACACATCTGTCTGCCTGGATGGGCTACTTAATGAAACAGCCAGCGTTTGGCTGCTGAGATGGATGTCGTTCCCCCAGTGAAAAATGAGTTCTCTCTCCCACTACGCTGAGGCAGAGCCACACATGATAGGGCTCCACTCAATTCACTGGGGACCTGACTGTGTCCCCGTGTGAGAGCAACTTAAACAATGAGGGTGCCGGGCAGGACAGGCAACGCATGGCCACTAGAGCAAGTCTTCATGGAGATCATATCAGGGAATCCTAATGTGAACAAGAGTCTGACTGATCTGGGAATGAGAGAAGGCAGAGAAAGACTAGAAGAGGAGTAGTACAGTAGACAGATAAAGAAGAACAAGGGAGGAGAGAGATGAAGGCTGAGCCACCTGGGATAGATAAGCAGGCTCAATGTGTTTGAGTGACAGTGTTTGTGTGTGAAAACATTAGTGTGTGTGTACCAGATTGTATGTATGTGTGTGTGTGTGTGTGTGCATGCATGTGCAGGCATTCTTGCCTATCTGCTAGGACATGTGTGCATGTTTAAGTATGTGTGCATACACGTGTGTGTGTGTGTGTGTGTGTGTGTGTGTGTGTGTGTGTGTATTCTGACAGTGTCGGAGGTGACCCCTGGTCAGGGAGTCCTGTAACAGGAGCTCACCTCCGGTTCAGCGAGCTCTCCTCTCAGTGTGCTAAACAGCCACCTGAAGACAGGATTAGCCATTGTGACCCGGCCCCAGAGGTAACCGAGATACACCTCCGGGGGCAGACGTGAAACACACACTGTCACATGTTGCAGAGACACAGCCAGGTGGGGAGAGACAGGCACAGAGGAAGATAGAGGTAAAAAAAAAAAAAAAAAAAAAAGCTGTAATATGGAGACAGGACGGGACAGGTGGTGGTGGGGATTGTAAGTGCAAACAGGACACCTATAAGAGGATGAATGCAAGTAGGATACAGTATAATGTCGAGCCAGCCAAGGTGAAGGTGTTTGGTGTTGTCTAGTGAAAACAAGGCATCAGAGCATAAGAGGATTGGGCGACCTAACCCGGCGCCTTGGGGTAGCTGAAATTTGTGCCTGTATGGAAATTGATGCCTGTCAGCCTGTCTATGACTCAACTCTGACAGCATGCATGCATGTCTGTTTCTGTGTGCACGTACAAGTATGCGTGCTGTGCTGTGACAAATGAGCGGTGCTTAATTTGTGACTGATTATGCGGGCTGCGGGTGCCCTAAACCCCTTTGAACTAGTAATTGCCCCTGGTTTCAGTAATGAACATTAAGGAGGATTCAGAAACGTGTGGCTAATTACACATTTGCCCCCCTTTTTCATTTCTTCATCTTCATGCTGGATGAAAAAGAGAAAAAGGAGGAGCAGGAGTAGTAGGAGGAGGATGAGAGCCAAGGAGGAGGTTCTGGGTTGGGAGGCATACACTGCTGTTGTCGCCCTCTTTATCTCAATAATTGTACAAGCTGGTTTATGGGCTTTAGAGAGGTGCTTTCTGTGTCAGCCGCTGCAGCCCTGGGGATATGGGGGACTGGCTTTCCCCACGATCAATATTCAGAGAGATTCACATCTGGAGCCAAGGCCTGCTCTGCTTAGATTTGGATTTATATATTTATTTTTATTTTTTTATTTAATTTTTTTTTCTTTGGTTCTCTTCTTCCTCTATCCATGTGCTTTTTCTTATCAGTGTGTGGTACAGCTATTTTTTGATACAGTGGTCGATATCTATCACACATGCTCATATGTATAGCCTTGATCTTTTCTTTTTTGGGAGGGAGGTTGTGCCTGCAGAGAAATTCAGTGAGTCTGAAGTGAACTAGGTCTGCTCTATGTGGAGAACAGCCCCTAACAACACATGGCTCAATATATATGCTAGGCAGAAGTGCTTGAGCAATGGAGCATTCTGGGTAAATGGCTGCGGTGCAGGGAGGGTCCACTGAGGCTAGTGGAGGGGGAAGAGTCGGGGAAAGCAGTAACAAATTGACCCGCTCAGCCTCAGTCTTTGATGTGGACTGGGCTCTCTCTTAAAAACCAGTCCATATGTTCAGAGAGGGAAAGAGAGGGTATCAATGGGGGGAAAAAAATGAAAAGGTGGGGGGGGAGGCGGAGAGAGAGGTGAGAACAAGAGACATGTCTCCCAGTTATAAGGACCCCACTGTGCAGGAATCCCACTGCCTGCGCCTGGACTGAGCGCTGGGCAAAACAAAAGCATGCATTTGAGAAGAGTAGGAAGGGAGGGGAGAAAAATCACACAAAATGGCAGGAGTGGGATTTGGTGCAGCTAGGGTCCCATGACAAACCAAACAGTGAAACACAAGGTCTGTTTTTGATTTCTACTCAATGCCTCCATCCCTCAACCTTTCCTCTTTCCTCGCCTCCCTCCCTTCTTTAGCTTGGTTTGCCGTTTCCACGCTCGTGCTGCTCCTTTTCCCCTTTTGCATTTTCTTCTCTTGGTGTGATATGAATATCAAAGCAACGTTGGGGCAGCTTGGAGGCCTGCAGCAGAATCTCATTGGCCTCCATGGTCCCCCAGCATGCAGCAGCCACCGTTCTAGCAGCTCTTGCCACAACCCCGCAATCAACTGTGGGGGGATGAGGCTAGCCTGCAGGGCGGTACCCGTGGAAGGGTAAGGGGTAATTTAAGGAAACTAGCTCTAAGATGTGAAACCAAAATCCTCTTATACATTTTGTTATGAGTAAGATAACCCCAAAAGTGTAGGAAAGGGAAAGCGGCACAAAATCAGCTGCCACCATCTTAATAACCCTGGTTTTCCACCAGGGGCATGTACGCTATCACAGACTACCTTGCCGGGTCCCTTATTACACATGACGTCATTCAGGCCTATTTCCCATAGAGTCAGCTCAGCCAGGTCCTAGCCAACGGATCGGTGTTATGACTACAGCGGTGGATTGCGCTGCTGTGCTGAAGGCAGGGAAATGTTCCCCGAGCTGGGGCCTATTCTCAGCGGAGCAAAGAAGTCTCCTCGGCTTTGTGCATGTGTGTTCTTGGAAGAGTCTCTCGCTGTTCAGAGCGGTGAGTTTATAAATCCAACTGCCGTCCACAGGACCGGCGCTGTTTGT
Source organism: Seriola lalandi dorsalis (assembly GCF_002814215.2). Taxonomy (NCBI): domain Eukaryota; kingdom Metazoa; phylum Chordata; class Actinopteri; order Carangiformes; family Carangidae; genus Seriola; species Seriola lalandi. The sequence goes on along the minus strand of NW_019524951.1, from coordinate 373,350 downwards.
ATTCTGCCGCTGCGGTCGGTGTATGTGCAGTCACCTCTGCAGGGGCCAGTGAAACTCATGCTGCGCTCCAGGTCTTCCATGAGGACACCCCCCCCCCCGTAGTAAAACCTCATTTCTAAAGAAATGCACATTGCATCACATTTGAGGGAACACTCTCCTCCTTTCTTTTTTTTTTTTTCTTTCTTTGTTGTTGTCTTACCGGAGGATATGTTGCGGGTTGCTCCTTCTTTTTCTTTGGCAAACAGTGTGGAGTTTCACACAGCTTAATCACCTCCATGCAGTGGGAACATGTCGTAAACAGTCCCTTGAAAGCACTCATTTCTGCTACTTCATTAAACAACCTGCATTAAGATGCAAACAGCAGGGATGAAAATTAACAGGGAGGGAGGGAAAAGGAAGGAAGCGTGAGGTAGAGGGGGGGTGACAGAGGTATACCTGTATTTGCACACGCGCAGTGCATAGTGTATGCAAGGTTAATGTGCCATGATTTATATGTTGGCTTAGAACTTGGCTTTGAAGTGGAACTATTACAGATCTGGATTAGGGGGCAAAGTGTAAAGGTCTGATGTCGGAGCATGAAACGAATTAGGGCTTATTACAATCTAATGCAGCACTAAACCTCTGGAACAGCTACCAACTATGCCAAAGCACAATGTAAACAAGAGCTTGTGTCAGTCATAGAGCTGTGACACCCTAACACTTGGAAATTATCGCAACACCGCTCTGCAACAAGATGGCAAAGTTGATGCAGCCCGTCATATAATTATACAGCCTGTGAAAATGGGAAGTCACCGGATCCCCCTTCTAAACTTTCAGTCTGTTTTCTGCACTCTCCTTCTATATATATATATATATATATATTTAAAAAACCATCTTGTTGACATGTAGGGGCACTTTGTTCATGAGTACTGACAAGGAAGGTGCAATCCTTGTGTAAAATAAAGAATTTTTTGAGTATCATATCACAGTAATGTCTGCGAGTTTGCATTTGAGTGCCTTTCCCTGTGGGGTCTGTCCATGCTGTGGCAGCCCCTCTGTGGAGGAACAGATGGCAGACTGAGGTGGCTTGTGTCTGTTTACCAGGGTGGCTGAGCAGCCAGCATAAGAAGACAGTGACTAGACAATAGCTAGGCACCAAACCTCAATGCCCCCC
>NW_019524951.1:329732-372177 GCF_002814215.2 Seriola lalandi dorsalis | reverse complement strand
AACTGCCCCCCCAACCAAAGATCTCCTCCACAGTCATTATCAGTGACTTTCAATGACTCCTGTGCTTAACATCACCAAACTACCCTGTCATATTGTCTCTAACGTCTGTTTCGCAAACACACACACACACACACACACAAAGCAGTGGGTATTGTCACAAAAGTAATGTGATGACTCTTTCTCCTGCGTCTCCCACTGATAGTCACACATTTGGGCAGTGGCTGTGAACCAAACTGTCGCCTGGGTTGCTACGGGTGACTGGAGAGCTGACTTTTGGGCTCCGAGGCAAACGAGCACATGACAGATTAGTGTGTGGGCCTCCTCCAGGCTTCCACCTCTGTGACCCTTAGGAGCCCCCTCTTTACCCCCTCCTCACCCTTGCTCTTGCCCCTAAACCCCCCCTCCCAGCTTCTCCTTTGTCTCCACCGTCTCTTCATCCAAACTCACACAACAACCTAAGGAGGTGGAAAGCAAACAGATTTTGAATGTGCATGACTGAAACACTGACTAAAGTAACTTTTTTACAACATTTCTGACTTTTAAAAGAGTTTCTTCTTTTTTGTTTGTTATATGCAGCCCTATTTACCAAACACAAATACATGTAAAATCCAAACGAATCAACAACGTAGTTACTTACACTACATGACAAGTGAGTGAACTAAGCATGAATACAGTTTTTTAAAGTGTTGTGCCATGTAAACTGGAATATGGAATAAACAGCTCTCAGCAGTTCAATGTAAAAGGAGGAAGGGCTTGGTATTTCAAACTGTTTGCAGATGTGTGTCTCCACCAGTTAAATGCTGCTTGTACTGGAACAACACACAAGGATTAGAAGGACTAGAGGAGCTTAAACAAAACTGGGGATACTACAGGGCTGACTGTTTAGTCTACACAAACAACATGCCCTCTCTTTTCGAGGGACGGACTTGGACACTTGTTTATCGTACGGGACAAACATCCGTTTGGGTTCGGCCTTGCTTGCGCCCATGTCTTGTGAATGACCCTAGCTGGCTCTTTTATGTGCGTCTATAAAGGGCGGCCGAGAAAGCAGCTCCCATAGGAGGGCTCGACCTGACGATGACACCCTGTTGCCATGGAGACTAATGCTATGTTAGGCTTGGATTGGGAGTGGAGGTGGAGGTGGCGGCGGCGGGGGTAGCCACCGTCACTAGTGTATCTAATGATGTTTGCAGCACAATGCACTCATCTCTGCACAAAGTGTGATGTGCCCTCACTCTGGTTAACGCTTGTACCAACAGGGTCCATGTTGCCGTCATGGTGTCTTTTGAGCTCGGCTATGAGTGTAAGAACACATGAACAGAGCATGATAATTTTCCTATTATCAGTTCAGTCAAAAAGCTGTTTATGAGTCAGTACATTGGTGTTACACTGAGAAGGACGTATTGTATTAATAACTATATTTGAATACCATCAATTATACGGAAACATTTCTCATCTGAACACACATTTCAACTGCTCACAGTCCAAGGACTTTCCAAATGACTGAGGGATATATCACTTCCCTTTCAAGGAGCCCAGGGGACCAATACACCTGGCTTAGCAGCTTAACAGCATTTCCCCAAACACCCAAGCCGAAGGGTGGCCCAGAACAAAACCTGAGACGCTTGATGCTTGAGAGGGCTACCTACTTACTCATCTGACTGACCACTCTCCCTCTCTCACTCGATCCCTCCCTCCCTCCCTCCTTTTTGGCTCACACATAACACACGTGTGCAAACTCCTCAACTGGCGCGGTTTGCTCCTGAGGTCCCCTATTTATTTTCATAGGTGTTTGAGGGTTTACACTAGTCAAAAGACAAGGCCAGAGCCCAGAGTGGTATCTTTGTATCTGAGTGCTTCCTGTTTTCATTGCGAGGCCGACCCTTGTCTTTACAGGGGTGAGCAAGGGCTAGCAGGGGGCTAGCAGGGGGTGAGAGGGAAGGAAGGCCAGGGGCGCCAAGGGGCTAATTGCAGATTTTAGAGTTTGCTTTTGCCAAACAAAAGGGCATCACCTTTTGCAACAATAAGAAAAAACTCCCATCGCTGCCTCTGTATTACTCTGCAACCCCCCCCCCTCCTCTCTCATCCTTTCTTTTATGCTTTCTTACCTCACCTCTGTCTACCTCTCCAACTCCGACTCCCTCTCCTGAATTCTGTAGTCCATGCTTTTGAAGTGCAGGAGAACATTTTACCCCTAACAGTGAAGTTTACCTTTCTGATAACATAATCTCCCTGTAGTATTGAAAAGCTTATACCAACACTCTGGGATTTCCCTTCCACTAATGTGGCTGGAAGACATCCAGAAACTCATGGAGAGGGAGGGGCGGGGGTATTAGAGAAAGAGAAGGAGTGGGTGGGAGGATAGAAGGAGGGAGCGGAGAGACAGTTTGACCCTCTTCTGCCAGCTAACACCAGCTGATCTGCCCAGCCGTTTGCCAATTACATATGGGGCATTTAAAGCTGCCAGATCACATGCTCTCTAGCGCATGTGCATATGGCCTCAACATAAAAGAGGTCAGGGTTATCGCAACTTCTCCACAGCGTAACAGCGGAGTCTTTGCATATTTTTTGTGAGATGTTCATGGCACCGAAAACCGTATCTCGCCCTCAGGTGGACTGTAGAGTTTATGGTAAATACGAAGTGAAATTATTTTCTATATGTGATGGTCCCGAAGAAAACCATCCCTGTGATCTCTGTCAAGAGAGTGTGAGGTCAGAGTAAGGCGAGGGAGGGTGGGAGGGGAGAGGGCAATTTTGTTATACTGAATCCAAAAGCCAACAGTTGTTACTATTGGCCTGTGTTGTTTTTCTGTGTCTGAAGGGGGGTCCTATCCTTTTGAGCTTTTCAGAGGATGTGACAAAGGCTGGATGTTGAGAACATATGTAGAGAGACCCCTGCGGCTCATGGAAGAGGAGCTCCATGCTGGCCCCGCGGTTTGAGAAAATACAAGGCCGCTCCTTTCACTCCTCACCTCTCAGTTAATGAATGCGTGAATGGCAGAATGCCGCTATAGGCCATTCAGGGGCCAAAGTCCCCAAGAATTCCCCCTTGCACAAACGCATCCAGCAATGGCAAATACATTTGCTTAACAAATTAAAAGAAAGGAGAATGGCTAATGGGCGTGTGTGTGTGTTTGTGTGTGTGTGTGTGTGTGTGTGTGTGTGGTTGTGAGAGAGATGGCGACAGAGAGAGAGTGAGAGAGTTTATGGGTGGGAGAATTGGATGGTGAGAAGAGAAGGGGGATAATTCAATTAGTCCTCTTCCTCAGTAGAGAAATGAAGGCAGGTTAAAAGGGAGGGATTATTATTAGTACAAGACTGGCCAGGGCTATACACAAAAGAAACAAATAAAGATTGGAGAGAACATCTACAAGCAGGGGATGTGATAAAGGAGAGGGTCGGAGAAAAAGAGGGCCTTGAAAGCTCCTCTCTCTCTGAATTAACCAGCTCCCTGAAAAATGCGCCTGTGCCCATCAGCGGGCTTCCCCTCCTCCTTTCTTTTCCACTCTTTCAATTCAATTTTAAAACAATTCTAAAGAAAATTGTTGGCAACTCTTCCAAACGCTCTGTATGCGTCACTCTGTCTTTCTCTCTGCAGCTTTTGCAGAGTGGTGGAGGGTGGGGGTCGGCGGGGGTGCTGAAGCAGTGTGTGGCTTTCACCAGGAAAGATGCCAAATCATGAGAAAATTTCTAGTCTAAACTCACATAAGGTGTGTTTATGTGCATGTGAATATGAACATACAGTATGTTCTGCTTAAATAAAACATTTAGCCTTTTTTGTTTGTCCCCTTCATACACAAAGTATTCTACTCCCAGCTCAGGGGAGGAAAAAGACCTGAAGCAAAAAAAAAAAAAAGAAAGAAAGAAAAAAGAATTGCTCTCAAATAATAATAATAATAATAAAAAAAAAAAAGTTCTGCCTTCCTCCCGCCCTCAGCCTCAGAATGAAGCTTGGTGTGTACGTTTTGGTGAGAGGTCTCCAGTCAGGGAGCAATGGAGCTGTGAACAGCTGTGAAGTCATTTTGATAATGATGAGAATAATAAGCATGCAGACTGGCGTGGTGGAGCCGCTAAGGCCTGCGAGGCTCGGGGCTTTGCTGTTGCAGCTTCACTGCTCCTGAATAGATAAAAGTGATTAAAGCACTCCTGATTATCCCTGACCAATATGTAATGGATTTACAGCCCTTTCAATTAGGCCGTATTTGCTGGCCACTCATTACTTGGGCTTTTGGTTAGATAATCAGGGTACAGGGGCTTTGGGCAGGGAGTGGGCACTGTTAGTTGGGTGTGGGGTGGGGAGGGGGTACAGGGTGCACAGGGGGCACCTGACCCTCTTAAAATGTGCGGATGATCCGTAAGGCTGAAGCTCTAAACTAAGTCACCTCTACTCTCTCTCTTCTTTTACTTCTCCCTTCCCCCCACATTGTCCCTCCATCTCTGGGACAGGGAGCCACGTGCTCAGAGAGCAGCTTATGTGTCCTGGCGTGGCCACCTCCTCCTGAAATCTGACCTGCATTGCAAAATCAATACAGCCTGATGTTCTGATAATGTCCTGACATTAGGGGAAGGTGGGGGGGGGGGGGGGGGGGGGGGGGGGGGGGGGGGGCATGTGGTCCATCCCCTAATACTTGACACAAACAGACAGACAGAAAACAGCTGAGCAGCGAGGATTTCATTATTTTGCCAGGTAAATTTGAATTACTGCGGCATCTGAGTATTTAATCTGAGCCGTGTAGCATCACTGTGGTCTGACTGAACTTTTTGGCAAACGAACCATTTCCTTTCACCTATGCAGCAGAAATACATGAGCAGTCACCATCTCCGTCTCAAATATAAACTATAGTGTGTCACCAAATCAACAGGATTAGACCTGAGTAGATTACAGTTTCACTCATTCCAATGAAAACACTGCAAGTTTCAAGGTATGCCGTATCTGTATGTTTACAGTTGTGTGCCCATAACCATCTATAGATCTTCAAAAGCATTACTGTAAAAAAACAAAATAAAATAAAAAAATTCAAGTGATCAGGTATAGAAGTGTACGAAATCAGCGTACTCAGTCTAAGTCTTAACACGTCTTTACACACACAGTCATTCTCCGGTAACTACCACTGTTAATCTGTCTTAATCTGCCCCAGAAAATCTTCAAGCCAAGCAAACAGCACATCTCATATTGGAGTAAATGTCATGGATTGTTGGGCCAGCTCCCTCTTACTGCGCTGAGCAGAGTAAACAGTCCAAACTGATTAGATTGACCTGGTCACTGTGTCCCTCTGACAGGTGGCAGACAGGTGAGCATCACAACGCTGCCGTCACTCACTCCCTCGCTCAGTAACGACGGTGTGACAGCTGTGTGTGTGTCTGTGTGTGTGTGTGTGTGTGTGTGTCTGTGTCTGTGTGCCTTTGCATGTTTTTTGTTTTTTTTGAGTCTGTGCGTGTCTGTGTCTGTGTTTTGTTTCTACCTGGGTTGTTTATATACACGTCTATCTCCAAAAAAAAAAAAGAAAAAGTAACAAATGTGCTTACCGTGAGATGCTGGAACAGCCACGCCCTCATGATGTTAGTGGCCACCTTAGGGAAAATGCCACGCTTTTTCTGCCTCTTCTTATCCTTGTCTGGATCATCGTCATCCCCTGTGCCAGGCGATGCAACGCTGTTGTCTAAGCCATCTCCTGGACGGAAACCAAACCCAGGGTTAAATAACATCCCAGACCACATCACTGACTCAGAATACAATACAAAAAGAAAAATCCAGATCTAAAAACTCTCAAAGCTGAAACACAAGCACAGACGGTCAAAGCTGAGTTTAAGGCTTATGAAAGATGGATAAACGGACAAATACCACGGATACCTACGAAGGAATTCAAAAGCACTGCACTGAGGCTGAGAGAATTGCCGCAGCGAAGCCAGTGTTATGTGGTGAAGATATGGAGGTAGGGGGATTTAAATGGCCTTAGATGAAGGCCTGTACAGAGAGTGAGGGGTTTTGCTCAGAGGCCTAGCAGAGTCGTTCTATACCCCAGAGCACTGGAGAGGGGAATAGGGGTTAATGACTCCAATGTTATGGTTGGACACTGAAACACTAAGTTCCTCATTCCAGTTCTACAGTAGGAGGAGGAGGAGGAGGAGGAGAGAGCAAAAGAAAGGACAAGGAGGCTTCAAGTACAGTAGAGGCTCGGACTCATGTCATTAATTCAATTAAATTTGCATGCTTGACATAATGTAGAGCATTTTTTTTTTTTCATCTTTTGAAGAGAGCCGAAGGGGACAGCAAGGAGTTATGCAGACATGTACAGTAATACACTGTCATGAATTCACATTGCGTGCACAGACACACACACACACACACTCGCATACAAACAAAACTCAAAGGAGCTGATAATTCGTGGCATACAGTTGAGACGCACGAGTATTAAAGTAGGGATGTGATTTGGGGTGGTTCATTGTTGCACTTCAATGCACATAATGGACTCGTCTGCTTCTCCCCCTACCACCCCCCCCCCCCCCCCCCCCCCCCCGCTCCATCCCAAACCCTGACTCTCTTAGTCCTCCTCTCCGACTCCCTTCCCTTGCAGCAACCCCTCCCCATTCCGCCACAAGATTAGCATGACAGGCCAGCGGCGGCTTCGTCTGCATTAATGTCCGTCAGTGTTTGATTTCAAGAGGAAAACATGCATATATACCCCGGCACGATTTCTCCTTTAAATCGAAGTTTCCATCTTTGTCCCTTGCCTTTTTCTTCTTCCCCGGCATTAATTGTGCATTAGCAAAAATGATTTACTTTTAACAGTCATAGTTATTTTTTCTTGCCCCCGGGCACAAATGCCTTGAAAGCCTTCCTTGAGGGCATCTAAATTATGTATCTGAAAAACTCCTCCACTAAGGCAGAGAAGGACCCTGACGTTCTCAAAATTCAGACTCGCATGTCCTCCTGTTTTTGGGGAGGCATCAATCACAACCACCTATACAAGCCTTAATCTTGCATAAATATTTGAACTAATAACATTAAAAAAGGGGAAAGAAAAAGGATCCGACTGGTGGCGTAATCAAATGCAAAATAAATGAAGAATACAAGGACAGCAGGGGCCCTCACTTGGAACTACTTTACCCACTTTCTTTTTCTTTTTCCTCCCCCTTGTTTGTCCCTCTCTTTTTTCCTCTCCCTCTGTCTTTCTTTTCTGTCTGTGCACAGTGTTTTCCTTCCACATCATTAGTGCGGAGCCACACGAAAGAGGAAAACAGAGAAGTGCCGACTTTGCGCTCCCTGTGTGAAGTTAAAGAAGCAACAGCCCTTCTGAAGGACATATGGGAATGGGGACACAAACTAGGGGGTGTTGTAATTGTAGAATGGGCATTCATTAGTGGCAAATGCCGTAAATCCCAGGCTAAGTACGAATCCTTGTTCAGGAAAGCCTAAAACAATAAACTTTGGTCTGGCCGTAGCCTTCCCTGACTGTGAGGGGGCTTCCTGAGAAATGCGACCCAGACGGAAGTCAATGTCGAACTCCCCCAGTTTGCTTCCAAACTTCAGTAACAACACAACTAGTGAGCTGTGAATCTTAACCACCCTCCCCTTGTTCCGCTGCTTTTGAGCCTCACTGAATAATGTTGATACACAGTTTGGTTGTTTGTTTGTGTGCCGCTAGGTTTTGTGTTGATTTTCGAGCTACTCTCCAAATCCCTCTCCTGCTGTGAGCAGTCAGGCTCATCCAATGGAACCACACAGTGGCCAAAAGGCTGGCAGATTAATTTTATTGACGTTTCCATTTTCACTGCAATGCGATAGCCTCCCCCCTGGCCAGGGCCAGAGCGACCCGTGCGTATTTACAGACTGACCTGTCACTTCATTACCCAGCATGCTCGCTGCCTCCTGCCCTAGCCCGCGAGGGTGAAACCAGACTCCAAGGCTTTCAGCTCCTCTCTCCCTCTGTCTTTCTCTCACATGTACATGGATACTGTCATGTGTGCACAGATCAGACATGTGGCATTCAAGCCTTCATGCTGAGCACAGTATTAATAGTTGTTTTTGACTTACTATACACATGGAGAAATATGTGTTATCTAAATAGAGAATGAATGAAAATCAAGTGTGGACAGAAGTTGAAAAAGAAAGACAGAAACAAAGAAAGAAAGAAGAGGAACAAAAAGAAGCAGGAGGAAGAAAGGACGGAGTAGAAAAAGAATAAAGAAAACCCAACTTGCACAACCTCATTACATCTAAAGGAGAGCTGGTGCTTTGCATCCACCCCCACTCCTTTCTTATGAGCGAGAGAAGGAACGCTGCAGGGCAAATTGTCCCAAACGCTAATGGCTTCTGACTGTTCCCTGGCAACTCTGCCATTCTAACCTGTGTGGATGTGCACTCTGAAAAAAATGGGGAAAGGAAAAAAAAAAAGTGCAGGGCAGAGCAGGGGGAAGCGTCCCATCATCTGGCCATGTGACACAGATGGGGGTTGGCTATTAGGAGGCAGCCGAAAGGCCTAGGGGAGCCGAGGTGCTGGAGTGTAGCCCCAGGCACTTTTGGAAAAGCAGCGCCCTTGGAGACGGAAAAAAAAGACAGCCTCCCTCTCTCTCCACTCTCCCCACTCTCTTTCTGTCTTCCCTCACTTTCTTCCTCTCTCCTACCCCCCCCTACCCACTCTATCAATATCTTGACTTAAAGTGCTTGCAATGAAAGTTTGTGCACATTTTCATATCCACAGAAACCGAGAAGATGTAATCAGGCAAGATGGAAGACAATGACCGGACGCAATGAGGGTGAGGGAGCGAATGAGCGCGCTAGCAAACAAACAAGCACAAGTCCAAGAGCGCATTACACTCACATACATTCTCCCTCTCTCATCACCAGTGGGTGGTTATTAAAAATGCATTCAGATATATCTCCCTGTGAGTAAATTGGTCTCAGGGCTGAGCTCATTAACGGGTTGGGAAAGGACTGTAAACACACTGCAACTCTGCTTATCTAATGTTGGCACATTCAGGGTTGCTTCAGGTTTTCTTGCACAAAAAAAAAAATTGGTTTAGCACAAAGTGTCCTACAGTCTCTGCTGAGAGTAAGGGGGACTTCAGGGGAGTCCTAATGACTCGAGAGATCATGCTTTATGTCTAGGAGGCACGCTGACCCGGAGGGAGCCACTAAGGTCTAGTCAGCCCTGGAAGCATTATGGATATAACCGTGAGTAACACACACTGCAGCTCTATCAGTACACCAAGAATGCGCTCCCTCTGCTGCTCTATCATTCCGATATACCCCATGCATGCATGAATAATGACTTGTCAATAGCTGGAATACACATTCAAACCCAGTCTTGGTTAGTTATCAAATAACACTCCAGACCTATTGGTCCCTATACTATTAATACACCTACTGAAGAGCCTCAAGACAAGCTTTAGATGTTGTGTGTGTATTATTCTAAAGGCCGTGCAGTGATTTTGAACTGGGAGGCCCCGGCGTTTGTTTCAGGGTAATGAAGCAGGAGTGTAGAGGCAGTGGCTTATGGAAGCTGTGGTTAAAGTGACTAATTACAACAGACCCCCCACGCCCCCCTGTCAACCCAAACTACTGAGATTGTTCACCCAAGCTCGCCCCAAATCAGGAGAAGAGAGAAACTCATGAGGACAACTGGGAAGAGTAGATGGAGAACAGAAGCTGAGAAGTTTGCTATAGCAGGAGCTCTCTCGGGCCTCCTCTACCTTAGCACACCATAGTGACCAGGCCCTCCAACCCTCCCTCCGACACCCTCCTATTACACCACCTCTAGCCCTGCAGGCTTGGCCGCAGAGAATGAAGAGAAAAGAAGAGGGGGATTTAGAGCCTCCCTTTTCCCTCTTTTTCTCCTCAACTTTTCAGCCAACATAAGCGGCGTTTAGCACATTCAGTCCCCCCAAATGGCAGCGAATGAGAGAAGCAGTGGGGGCTCCTCTTTTGTCCGTCTGGTTACCCCTTTTATTTACTCTGGATTTACGAAGGGGTCTTTGCTGGCTCCGGGAGCACATGCTCTTGACGCACACACAGTCTCTCTCACATACACACATAACACAAACACGTCGAGGCTCTATTCACACTAGTGGAATGGCCGGCCCTCTGTTGCTCTGTGCCGACTGGGGATTACAGGTCTTCTGGCTATAACCACATGCTAGCAATATGCTTCGTACTCACATAACATACAACACAGATGAGCGTTAACGAGTAGAACATAATCCCTTTAATGATAAAACACACACTCCAGCGTCCAATTTCTAACATTAAGTAACCCATCAGTGTGTTTTGTGTGTCTTTGTGTGACCGCACACCATATGGTTTACTGCGCTCATTCAGATCCATACAGTAGATGAGGGCCCTAAACGGAACTGTTTTAGTGTGCACCACTGCAGCCAGTGTTTTACGCTGATTATTTCCTGATCTGTGCTTAAACAAGCAGCAGCCCCTTGCACTCGACCATAAAACAACAGCTTAGTAAACAGCAAGCATGCTGACAAATTGGTAGCGCTCAGGCCGGAGTCATTAACAGCCCTAAAACCTGTCAGAGCAATTACAACAAACTCTCTCCTTCAGCAAGTCTCCCTGCCAAACTCAGATGTCACTACCCGCCTTCCCCTTTACCGCCCCCCTCTTACCACCAGGACACTGGCTAAAGGTGACGGAGAAAAAGACTACCACTTTTGCCTCTCTTCTTCCAATAGCCATGACACCCCAGAGAAATGAGGACAAACCTCCATCTCAAACACAGCTGTATCTGCATCCTGGGTGCTACGACTGAGTGGTTCCTTTTGCATGAGAAGTAATGTGTAGTTGTCTCCCCCCAAAAACACATCATTAAGTGTTCCCTTAAATGAAGTGGAATAAGAGCTTCTAATTAGATGGGTTTTTTCTACGTGTGGGGAAGCGAGGCAGTCAGGCAGTAAGAAAGGCAGGGAGGGAAGGAAGGAGGGAGGTGGGGGGGGGGGTAGTTGCTCAACAACTCCTATACCTCTCCTCCTCTCTCCCTTCTCCGCCCCTTCTCTAAGCCCCCTAACCCTGCCATCAGGCAGATATCTCTCTGTCATCCCTGGAATGCTGGAGATAACTATCGCCTCTCCACTGATACAAGGCCTCTCTCCTCTCACAGGCACAGTGCTGACCCCACTGTGCACATCCCTACCATAGAGGGCGAGGTTGAAGTGGAGGGAGCAGAGACAAAGAGAGGGGAGGGGTGAGGGTGTAGGATTGGAGGTAAAACTTGTTTTTAACAGCCAGTTAGGCTATTTTACCTTTTAACCTAAAATATGGGCTGGAGCAAAGCCACCCTCCCCTTTCAGCTTCTCCCCTGGAGCCAAAGAAGAGTAGTTCATCCAGAAAGCAGAGGGAGGAAGGGGGGGCAGGCTGCCTGGTTACTGCCTTTTCTCCAGAGTCACTGCCTAGAACTCTATTGGTCTTTTCACAAGATTATCATCTGCCAAGAACTTAAAAATTTAGCACTGGGTGCACAAAGTGTGCACATTATCAAAGGCTTTGGACTGAGCTAATTACTGGTACGCTTAACCTGCCACCTGTGACAACAATTATCTTATTATATCATAAATTGGGACTTTGAGGCTAACACAGTGATTTGTTTGCACCCCCTGGGATCTTGATTGTTCTAATACTTTCGTCCGGTTTTGCACATTTTCACGTGCATATGGACACACAGGAAAGTGCTACTTTTACACACACATGTATGTATAAAGGAAGGTATGTCAGCTGAGGCAGGACTCTGCTGTCCAAAGGGGGGCTTTATTTGAGGAGGAAAAAAGATCCAAAGAAAAGAGATGGAATAAAGATGTATAAAAGAAAGGAGGCAGGCTCTTGCAGATGTCAGGACCCAATTTGCATGAATGGCAAAGGGCTAAATTGCAGGGGATGGGGGGAGCTACCCTCCACCCCCACACCCCAGCTCTTTTTGGGGGGAACTAAAAGGGAGTTGTGATGCCCATGACTGCCCCTCACTCAGCAGACAGAGATCGGTGGCTAATGAAGGGCTTTGGGTCTCCACCAGACATTTCACACTCTCTGCCTCCGTGATAACTCCGCCCCGCTCTGCCTGCACTCCAGCCCTGCCGGAGAAACTGCCGCTGCTCTTCCCTTAGATTCCAAATCGAATGGGGCTAATTGGTCTCACAGGTAATCTCGCTTCATCCCTTGTTTCTTAATAAACAAATTTACAAACCTGCCAAAGTAAAAGTCCAAACCTTTCTTCTGTCTACCTAGACGGTGTCCTTCTGTCTTCCCTTACCAAACAAGGCACAATGGAGCTATTCTTAGTGGTTAAAACTAAATATATTGATACTACTCCCTCTATAATTTATCATTGTTAAGATAGAGCACAGGGCTGGGTGCGCACAGTGAAGCACACCTAAATCCTAAGGTTTGATGCTGCATTAAATATTAAAGAATAGGTATTTCCCAAAAGCAAGTGGGGCTACGCTGAATTAAAACAAGCATGATCATTAGTAAAACAAGCTGCTTCCACACTATTTTGCTTCCTAAAAATTGCTTCGTTGCTCTATGGAATGATAATGTAGTGAAAGCAAGAAATAAAGAGACTGAGCAAAAGAAAACAAAGAGTTGGAGAGCGTACAGATGCATCATATGGATCCATCTGCTAGAGAAGAAATGGCTTTATAATCCCCGTTAGGAGCTATTGTATATCAAAGTCTTCCACCTAAACCACCAGAAAGAGCAGCTGCGCGCAGGTTGCCAGGTACAACAGAGCGTGGCTTCGTGATTCGGAACAGCTTACACTGTTTGAGGCAATGTATTATAACAGCATCAGCAGTGATTCTCTACCCTCAATTACAATTTAAAACCAAACAAACAAACTCACTGTTTGTCATACTGAGGGAGGAGGAAGCCTTGGATTTATTACAGACATCTTTGCCGCACCTGATGGACAGTGGCATCAAAGAGTTTACCAGAGATGGCGGTTTCTACAAGGAGCTGAAGGGGTGGGGGTGGTGGTGGAGGGGTTGGTAGAGTAAATGGATTAAAAGGTTTATAAATCAACAAGTCAACCATCAGATTGTAGCCTCTGCTCAGCAGTCCTCTCATCAGACAAATGCCATGAAGTTTTTTTTTTTTTTTTTTTTCTCCTCGCTCTCTCTCTCTCTCTTTTTTTTTTCACACAAATGTCCTGGAGGCAGGGAACAAAGCGAGCAGAACTGATTACTGCACTGTTGCCCCGCTCCGCCAGTCTAAACTCTGTTTGGCTTCCTAATGAGCTCACTAAAAACCCAATTCATCACCCATAACCCCTTCTCAACCTGCCTTGAAATCCCCCATTATGGGGAGTCAAGGACAGTCCGTTTACAGGCTTTGGGCTAGGGTCAAGGGCTGTGAAGGGTGGATGGCAGGGGCCGAGGCAACAGTGCGGCCAAGGTTATTTTGGCACAAGGGATACTTCCTATGTGGCTAGTCTGTCCACGAGTATCTAAACGTGCTCACCATACGACATTGATTTCCTTCAAACCAATCTTTCCCTTTGATTGCAACGCTCCATTGGTTTTATACATTAAAAAAATATATTTGTTTTTACAATTTGAGCATGCATGGGTTGTTTTTTGGGTTTTTTTTTTTTACGCCCAACACGACCTCCCCCTTCCCTTATGCCCCTCCCCCTCTTTCGCAACACCAGCGGTGTCCCAGACTGAGCGGAGGAATGTCCGGCTTGATGGCTGCAGCAGCGGGAATGTCCCGTTCCAGTCAGCTTTCGCACCAGAGATTTCAAGTTTAATACCCCTTCGTCCCATCCCCGCAAAGACAGGAATTTGGTGGGAAGGGAATGTAGCAGCATGGGGGGGTGGGGGGAGTCAGAGAGTGGAGTACAGTTGGTCTATTAAGGATGGAGTGAGGGGCAACGGAAGTGGGCAAGAGTAAAAACGAGAGAATATTGTAGGTAGATGACAACCTGAGAAGGTAGGAAATGGGATGAAAAAGAAAGGAAGGAAAATATCTTGATGAGGAGGAGGAGGTGTAGGATAGGAGATGTGTGTCGGTTGGAAGAGGAGGGGGGGGGGACAGAAACGGTGGAGGAGGAGGACAGAAAAAGGGTTGGGGGAAACTCCCACAGTTCCTCATTACATAGAGTTGAAATGAGCCTCCTGACACCTGAGCTGTAACCAAGAGATTACAGAATTGATGAATCCTTGGTTTAAAATGCAGCTGTTTTATTCTGCTTTAGTAATTAATTCTTTTTCCGATAGTATATTGATTAAGCGTAGACCCTGATAAAGTTCAAACTGAGAGAGATCCCTCCAGGGCTTTGCCTTGGCCTGCTCTGGAGAGTCAATGAAAACTTCCTCCCTCCACCTGCATCTCTCTCTCTCTCTGTCAGCGCAGTTTACCCTCATAAATTAGTCAGATCTGTGAGGAGTGTGGATCTTGCTCAGTTGATACTTGCTTTGTCTGCCCTCTTGCTGATACACTTCCCTGTTATTTTTATACTACCACACCTACACAAACGTAGATGCCCTTACTGAGGAGCCCATGTTACACAAGTCACCAAAACATCAATTTGCAACGGTTTTTCTTCTTTTTTTTTTTTCTGGCATACTGAGATGATACATGCACTGATGGATACAGCTCTTTCACCTAGCTGCTGATCCCTCCGCTTCCTTCTCCCTCCTCCCTCCGCTCTCATTCGCACCCTAACAGGGAATCATAGCATACAGAACGAGAGCATCTCCTTTCACAAAACTACTCTTTCATTCTTTTTATCGCTGCATTTTTTTCCATACAGCTGTGAGTGAAAAGTCTGATCAACAGAGGGTAGAGGAGGTCTCTCCGGGGAGCCAACTAGCAGAGAAATCAGATACAGCTTTACAAGAGAGTCAGCCGCTCATGTCTTGTCAAGACCCCTCACCTACCGGCTCCTTTACAAGTCAATAACCAGGGCCCAGTGTCCTCCACTGGGCCTTGGCACACATTCACCTCTTTCTATAGGAAGCAGAGGCGGGGGAGAGCCCACAGTTCTGGATTCCATAGTGTAATGCTTAATGCTTCATTATTCTGTATGATATCATGGAAATAATGTTGCATTTCTACTACGAAAATGCTCCTGGTATACATTTCCACAGTCCTAGCTGTGATGAGGCACTACATCACCACATTTATGCCCAGTGCACAACATGGAGTCCTCTGACATTGCTGTAATGCATAGTGACAAATAATTGGTGATGCCATGAAGACAGAAGAGCCAGTTGAAAGCCTTTTTCAATATTAAAAACTAATGAAAGAGTGAATGAATTATGAAGGAAGAAGGGAAAAAATATAATTAGAAGTGGAAGTAGTGCTTAATACATTTACTCGAGACTATTTCCTTTCATTAATGGGACTGCAGCATGCAGAGAGGGGGTTTTGACGAGGCTAGTATTGACTGTCCGCCCTGCTCCTTAAGGTAAATCCAGCAGGTCATTTCATTAAGGCCCAATTCCATGGCGCTAATTTTGATTTTAGGGGCTTGACAGCTGTTGGCAGTGGAAATTGCTATGGCAAGAACAGTGAGAGAGGAGCCTATTACTGCTGTGAAAAATACAAATTGCAAAGCCTTGGTTCAAATTACTGCCACTCTGCCTCGCTGACCCACCAAAACTCGTATTTCATCACACTGCTGGACCTTACCTTTTGATTAGCAGCATGAAAAGGGGGAGTAAGAACACACAGCAATCTATTTTGGAATAAAGGTGTAATTTGACAAAACAAATGTACGAAAAAACACACATGCCTGTTGACAATGATGTTCAGTAATTCCAAAAATAAGAGCACCTTTATAATGTAATGATATGCAAAAGCCTTGCAGTAACTTAATTCAAAAGTTAGGTCAAGCTTTATATGTGGTGCATTGAGGCTGTACACTGTGTTTGTGTTGTATTGGACTTTATTGCATTCAAATATGTTCCTATAGTTTTTTATATCCATCTCATTTACAAATGGATATATGGACACCACAAACAATAACACCACAAATTACAGCCTTGAAAACTAGAAAAGACTAGAATCCGTCTTCTGTTTTCGCCACTCAATGCAATATTGTTTTTGTTTTTAATTTTCTAAAAGACATTTTCAATCTTCCCTCATAATAAAAGCTGCTGTTGGTTGGTCTAGCAGTGTGATGGACCTGACTCACAATGTGAGCTCTTAATCGCCTCGCCTTGCAAGTTAATATGCAGCATTAAAGTTCAAGAAGGAAGAAAAAAAGGCTCTTCCTCTGATGCTATTAATTAGCAGTGCTCTATAGCTCTATAGCTCTCAGCTTTTTGAAGCTCTTCATCTCCTTTTGTTTCACCCTCTCTTTTCTTTTTTTCTTTTTTTTCTTTTTTTTGTGCGGCCTTCGTTATTGACTTTTCAATTTTCCCCTCACATCCACCCCCTGCACCAGCAGTAGCACCAGTGCTTCTGCGGCAGTGCCCAGCCCAACAATACCCCCAAGCCCACTCTCCGAGACGCTGGCTGGGGAGCCCTGAAAGCTGGGCCAGCCCTACAGCTCCCACCAGCCCACCACTCACTCCCCGCGAGACCAAAATCAAAGAGAGAGGCCCTTAAAATATAACCATGGGTATAATGAGGGTGCTCCAAAGAACAATAAGCATATACACGAAAGCAGAGAGGAGAGTAAGAGTACAAAAGAAAGAGAGAGGAAACTATAGGAATGCTGGCCTGAAAGTGTTCTTGAGAAGTGAACAACAGAGAGTGGATGGGAAACAAAACCGTATGATACTGTGCTGCGGGAGAGAGGCCAAAGGGCCACAGCCAGTGGTGATGGTAGCCGGGGCCACGCATCTATCCAACCACGTATCTGAACCCAAAACAACAAGGGGGTCTGCCGCATGCCTCTGGAGCCGAAGGAAGCCGAAGGGAGCCAAAGGGAGCACGACTAATTTCTGCACAACAATAGGCCTGGATGGGCGCCCACACAATGGCAGGTGCTTTGAATAGCAGCAGGGCCCTTGCAGCAGGGATCTTCTCCTCTCTCACTCCGAGGGGCTTGGGCTCTGGCTTGTGTAACCTCTCATTTTCAACCGGGCTTCCTTTTGACTCATAAAGGATGAAAATGATCTCATGGGGGGCCAAAGGAGTAAGAGACAGCCAGGCCTGTGAGGCACAATTCACACCAAGTCCATCTGTGTTTTCTGTAGTTATTATCCACCTCCTATTTCCTTCTCGCCGTCTTTTTCTCCGTCTCTCTTGCTTTTTCTTATCACTCTTTTCTCTCCTTCCAATTCTCTCCATGTTTTTTTTTTTTTTTCCACCTCATTCTCATTTTTCTTTCATCGACTGTTTGTGTGTTGTGTTGTTGTTTTCTGTAGAGGTTGTGTTTGTTGTGCTGCTGCTGGGCTGTCCTGTAGGCCATGATGCAGTGGTAAAGGCAGTTTTCCCCCCACCTTAAGAGCATTCTTTCCGGGGTCACAAGGTCAGGCTTCACAGATGTCTCCTGCAGACACTCAGTTGTCTAAGGACTGCATCCCTGGGAGTAAGCATTTGTACTAAACAATGCAGCTTTTCCCCCCTCACTTTGGAAAATGTTAAATGTTTTTTCTTTTTTTGTCTCACTTTTTTCTACACTCTCTGTTTTCATTGTTTTATTTTTCAATGAAGCTATAGAGTGAGAGCAATTTTTCCAAGGTGGAGGTTTTTGTGTTTACATAATGAAAGAAAGCGCTGGTTATCACAAGATAGTACTGCTTTCTGGCTGCTTTCATTCTTTTAAACACTCCCCGTCTCCCTAAGTTTCCTCCAATTGTTCTAATGGGGCCTTAGTCATCCCTGCCTGATGGCAGAGGGAAAGATGCTTTTAAAGGTCTTTTTCTTTGCTCAGTTTGTGTTGCCAGGAGAGAAAAATGAAAACATGTAGTAGGCTAACTGTCCTGAAATACACACTGAGAGACAGATACAAGAAGCCCTTGAGTAAGCAGGGCAGAAGCCAAACAAAGAGCGACCCTAAATGAACAGAAAGGCAATATTTGAACTAGAACATCTCTGTGTAGCCTCAATCTCAACAAAAATTGTAGAGAACAGAATTCCTGAGCCAAACGGCTTTCATTAAAGGGAAATCAGCTTCTGCTTTTTTAGGGGGCGGAGGGTAACACTGGTAAAAAGAGAAGAGATTGCAGCATTTAACATGCAAGTTCTGCCTCAGAACATGGAAAAGTGTGTAATTGGAACAACATTTTCAAAATCCAGGCACTGAGCTACGCTTGTATATCTCACTCCTTTTCATCTCGCTTTCCCTTGTTCCTTTTTCTCTTCCTTCGTTTGATATGGTGCTCTCGCTTCCCCCTCCAAACATCTCCTCTGTATTCTGCAAATTGATAACCCTCTAAATGAATTATGGTAAATGCATAATGAAGGTTTTCTCAGCTTCAGCCCTGCAGCCAGCCAGGATGGAGCATCTCGTTTGGCATGTTTGATTCGTTTTGTTGCGCATTTAGCCCCAGTGTTCCTTCAGAGTGTTCACTGCTTGGGGCATGTAAATAAGAAATTATCCTTGCTGACTAACATGGCTAATACCTCCTCTGGGGTAATCAAAAATTATTAGACGCTCTCTACCAATAAACATTAGGGCTCATGGCACTAACCACTGTCAAATCGCTCACCTCCGCCTGCTCCCCAATAGCCATAAAATGGGTGAACAAAAGTGATCAGGTGTGGAAAAAGCACTCTGGATACATGGAAACCGAGAGACCGCGGGACTGCTATTATGCCTAAAAAAGCAGCCCTTAGCTTTAAGAGTCATTAAAGCATGTACTAGAGTGGGAATCAGACTAGAAAATGAGCTTATCTTGCATAATGCCCTCAAAAGCTTTGCATAAACGTGAAAGATGTGCGCGTGAAAATCAGCAGCAGAGAGGAAGAACTCGGATTGTAACACACTTCCTTTATCATCCTCCCACTCTCTTGGACGGTGGCAGCATGGTTAAAGCACTACCTGTAGGGTATAGCTGCTCTGCTCAGTTCCAAATATGCTTCAGTGTGTAAGCCCTGGTTTACACAAATGGAAAACCACACAGCAAGTGAACGCGCCACGGCTGCCCATGCTAAGCCATTCTACCCAACCGCGTGCTGTCTTTTGGGAGGGACCGTCGCTGGGATGTGGGGTTCGGACATTAGGGGGAGGAGAATTGGGAGGGTGGGGGTGGTGGAAGAGATTAAAGAGCCAAGGGAGGCAGAAGAAAGGAAAGAAAGTAAAAGAGCACAAGGCCCATTGGTCAAACACAAAGGGGCAGAGAGGGAAAGGACATTTGAAGTCAGGGTTAAACTCCAAATAAGCACACCTTAAACGGGTCTGTGTAAGCTGGCAGTCAGGGTTTTTGGAGTTTCCCTGCAGGTGTGCCTTTGACAGACTTGGCCTCCGTAACCCCTCTCTGATCTAGAGTGGGGCCCGGGGTTGGACACAGAAGAAACCGGTGGCATCTTGCTGCCTCTGCTTTCCCATTCTATGTCTATTACATTCACACACGCATGCTTAAACTCTCTGTAAACACACACACACACACACACAAACACACTGCCAGACAAGGGGAAAACAAATCTGGTGCGGACTAGAGCAATTGGATTATCACCTCTTAAGGGTGACTTCTAGGCTGACCCCCTTCAGGCTAGCTTGCTGAAACAAGACAGAAAATTTCCTGGGAAAACACTCTCCCTTTAAAGAACCGACGCACTGTCGTCCTTGTGAAAATACAGCGGCGGCAGCATTAATGGACGTGGAAATGCCCTATGGGGCACATGCTCAAATCCCTTTTAGTCATATTACATCAGACCCCAGTGCACTCCTCATCATCACTACATACACTAGAGTAATCAGCAGTGGAACATGGGTGTGTAAACCCACAGTATAATGAACTGAAACAACAGCACTGCACTCTGTCTTTGTTTTTGGCCCATGCCTTTGGGTAGAAGAAAGAGAAAGTCACTCCCCTCCTTTTACTGTAGTTCAATCATGATTACTTCCCTGCATCAGTTTCCTTTTCTGCTTTTTAATTATGCTCAGCTCACTTCCAGATAAGCTGGTCTTCATCTACTTCTCAGAGAAAGACAGAAAGAGAAAAAAAAAAAAGAAAGAAAGAAAGAAAAAAACATTTCCCCCAAGCTTTCCCTTAATGGCGCAAAACAGACATTCTCCTCAGCTGCTGTCAGAATAATCTGGGTAATTTTTTCCCTATGTTCTCCAAACATTAGTTTGCACATTAGGCTGACCCAGTTAATGCGCCTTTCCTGCTGTGTAGGACCCAGTTCCTGGCCAAGCTGGGCCAGGCTGGGTTGGGCCGGGTCGCGCCATGGGCCTGTTCATGATTATGGACCAGAGGGACCAGGCCCCAGTCAGAGCCGAGGGAGAAAGAGAGGAGGGGAAAGGAGACGATAAGAGGAAGAGTGGGAAAGCTTGAGCCGCATTGTGGATGGAGGGGCAGAGTGGTGGTGATGTTGTGGGTATAGGACTGTTACTGGAAGAGGAGCTGACTCTACTGGCAGCCCTCATCCTTTTACAGTTCCTTTTCTTTCGCTGTTTTCACTTTTTTTTTTTTGCCTCTCTCTCTCTCTCTCTCTCTCTCATGATCTATAGACACGTAAGAACGCAACACAGGGTCAGAAGAAAGACAGAGACAGAAAAAAGGAAGAGAGAGCGAGCGGAAGGGAGGAAGGAAGGAGGGAGCTGAGGGAGCTGATCATTCTCTTTAATCACATTTTGGATGAGGGCCAGGTAGTCTGCGGTACTGAGAGCGAGAAAGAGAGGGGTGAGTGAGGAGAGGAGTGTGAGGGAGGCAGCGAGAGAGGAAGGGGGTGGGAGAGAGACAGAAAGAAATGGAGGGATAAATGGAAAGAGAGAGAGAGAGAGAAAGAGAGAGAGAGAGAAAGGATGAGAAAGGGACTTATGGAGAGTGGGGATGAGTCTGAGAGCAGAGCCCCTTGAAACAGCCTGAAGTGCAGCAGCGCTCAGGCAAGGGTGCGCATATGCCCACACATACTATGTCTATGCGTGTGTATGCAAGGGGAGAGAGTGACAGCCGTTCCCGTAAATGCCCGCGAATGCTGAATCCAGCAAGAATCTGGTGTTAGAGCAGAGGCAGGGAGAGATCCATTTTAAAACTATGTGCATTAACTATACTTTTCCCTATAGATTAAGCACTCCGCATGAATAATTTAGCCTCTCTTATGCTAATGGGATCATGAAAGTATCCCCTCCGTACCGTGTTTTCTCCTCCTCCACAGCAACTCTTCTCAGCTTTCAACAATGGCCCTACCCCTTCCCAACAAACCATCAGACAGACATACTGCGCTGTTTTCACAACAGGCACCTGACTAACATGGGGCTGACATGTAGTGACAAGGCTAAAAACTGCACACAGTAGCTCATTGAGAAACACTGTAGCATTGTTATCCTCAATTAACAGTTGTATCTTTCGCTTGTTTTCAATTGGAGTGCAGCTTGCTTCCACTTGTTGTCACTGATAGCGAGGTACTACAAAGTACAGGTTTGATTGCGCATTATGGCCGCACTTGGTTTAATGTTTATGTGAACGCTGTTGCCATCGAGCTGGTTTTGTTAAAGGCGGACTGTACTCCTCTTACACTTTCTGATTGCTTCTCTGCGGTTCCCTGTGTTTTCTTTCGAGAGGGGAAGTGGACATATCCTGTGTGTTTATGTGTTTCTTTGGCCTTTTTTTCTTTTGTTTCGACCTCTGCCATCACACACTAAAATATACCCATGTCCACATTTACAACACATACACACCCTTGTTGCTTCAGCATTGTGTTGCGGTGAGGTGGGGGCACTGTGTAAAAATTATCAGTGCTCCAACAGCTGGGAGTGAGAGCCATGAAACAGCAGGGCTTGGGTCTGCTTTATTGTTTATCTGTTGTTTATAGGCCAGTGTTCAGCTTTAATTACTACACTAAATTAAACTCTAACAGGCACTTAGAGGGAACCAGCTAACACATGCACATGCATGCCCACACACACACACACACACAACACACGCAACACACACACACACGGCATATTTTATGTGCACAGACACACCTCGCTGATCACTCCAGAGCTTGGATATAAGCTACTAAAATGCAACAAGACTTCCATCTTGCGTTTAGCAGAGATTGTGGAGTTCTCTCTGTTGTGGTTTCATGTTTTTTGTTCTTTCTCTTTCTTCTTTTTTGGGTCGTTTTGAGCCCTAATTGTAGCTGTAAAAAAAAAAAGGTGTGGAAAATGGCAGATTCAACAGGCCTCGTTCATGCTGGGGGGACTCTCTGGGCGGACGCAGGGTGTCGTGTCCCCGCCAGGAATGACCCCACTCTAGTGAGCTCAACCACAAAGACCTTGCTGAGTGGGGCCCCCAGCCGAGGCCAAGGGAGCTCACCACACTCCCCACGCATACACACACACACACACACACACACACACACACACACACACACACACACACACACACACACACACAAATGTACCACAACTCCATCAAGCGCAGCATGCTCCCTTGGAGCCGAACACTCAAGCTCTCCCTCTCTTCCTCCCTTTCTCTCCATCTCTGCCTCTCTCGGTCTCTCTGGGGAGTCTGTCTATCCGCAGAGCGTGGGGATTGTTCAATTGCTGAGAAAATGTACAAAATGCTTTCTCCTCTCTTCTGTTCAGCCCTTTCCATCTACAGTAGAATCAGGGAATTGTACAGAAAGCCCCTTTGCTCACCCACTCAACATGTCAATGTGGATTTGGTCTTCATGCATAGCTAATAATTACAAGTGTGGACTGGAGCTGAAGCATGCGTACGCACGCACGCACGCACGCACGCACGCACGCACGCACGCACGCACACACATGCACACACACACACACACACACACACACACACACACACATGCATACACACACATATATGAACGCACAGCAAGGAGGGGCAAAGCGTTACCTACCGTGCTGAATCAGTGTTGGGGATTTACCGTTCATGACTGCGTGCAGTGTGTTTGGTGTGGGCAAATGTGCAGAGGATGTCATCATGCTGCTCCATCGCACTTTGGGTGTTTAACATATTACGGACACCTGCTTGGAAACGAGTGCTATCTTAAGGCACGCACATTCATCAAGTTTAACTCCCTGCAACTGATGTTTTTGATGTTTCTAGATAAGCTTGGAGGAGCTCCAAAGGACTGTTAATCAAAATGATGTGCAAGCAGAGCCAATGGGAGTTATTGTGCGTTACCTTCTGAACCATCTCCCTTTAACCGCTGATATTTGTTTATCTAGCCAGAACATAGGGAGTCACTCTCTCGGAGTCAGTAGGTGAGAGTGCAGAATTTGCCCTGAGGGTGATAATTCATATTTTCTTTTTTTGGAGGGAAATTCTGAGAAAAAGGGAAAAAAAAAATGTCTGTTAAGTACGGCAGGAGGGGAGAGGTTGCAGATCTGAGTATTGTACCGAAACCTTTTTCATATGTGTCTGAACCTTAACTGGCAATCTTTACTGACAGCTATGAGCATGCTTCACCTTGGTTTACTGCTTGACAATAAATTATTCCACAAGAGGGGCAATACATATTTGCGCACTTGTTAAATTGTTTTTTGGCACCGGTTCAGAACAATGCTCGGTGCTGAGATACAAGCTGAAGATTGTGGAAGTGAATTCTGTCCACAGAGAGTGCCGTATGACCGCACATACAGTACTTTTTATAAAATGCGTGTTATTGAACTTTATTCTATCGTACAACCCCTAACATCAGCCAAAGGCAAAGAGAAAGGAAGAAACAAGTTAAAACTTTTTACTCCTCGAGACAGTTTGACTTGGCCACTGTCAGAAACGCTTCACCATTTCTGGGAGAAATGGACTGGAGTCACATATTCAACACATAGATGCTTCTGGATCAATTTTCGAGGTAAATGTTTTTCAAGCCACAGGCACACATACAACACACCTTTCAAGATGGAAAAATGGGGGAAGAAAGTTGATGTTTTTCTTGGCAGCTGGGGCCAAAAAGCACTGTTGGTCTCACGCACTCTTTTCTCTCTCTCTCCTCCTCGCCCTCAATCTCTTCCATCTATTCTGCCGTCCTCAACTGATCCACATCGTCACCCCTTTTAACAGGGGCCAAGCTGTTAAAGACCCCATTACTGAAGTGAAGCACACATTTCACATTTTCTCTGTGGACTTGAGAGTGTGGACTACAAATTTTATGTGGAAATGTATTGAGATAGGAGGCGAGTTCATGCGTGGAGTGGAGTGGAGTGGAGGAGAGGAGGGAAAGGTGGAGAGGTTGGGGAGGGAAGGCTCTGTCAGAATGGAAGGGCGGCCAGAGTTGGGGAGTCAGCGAGCGCTTCAAGCGTTAACGTAATTGCAAGAATGTGAAAAATGAGGCGGCAGGGCTCCCGAGCGGAGCGAAAGGTCAGAGCATGCCTCACACAAAACAACTGGCTGGAGGACGGCCTCATTAGACCATTAAATCAGCTGCCCTCTCTCTCTCTCTCTCTCTTTCTCTGCCTCTCTCTCCTTTTTCTCGCTCTGTCTACTCTTTCACCTTCTCCACTCTTGCACCTCTGTACTTCAGTAGCTCTTCTTGTAAATCTCTGATTCTGTTCTATGCTGCTTACTCCGCCTTCACTGTGAGCTGGCGGATCTGGCGTTTAGCACTCTCCAGCGAGGGTCGGGTTCTGGCCCTGATCTAGACCCGAGTCTGTATTGGCCCAGTGCGAGGTGCTGTACCGTAACTGTCTTTGGCCCGTATTGATCCGCTGTTACTGGATACGGTGGGGAGAGGAGTCGATAAGTGCTCTGTGGATTACAGGTCACTTGTACTTATGTGTGTAAGATAATCAATAGGCAGTGCATTTCTTTCTCTCATCCACCCCCCCCTCCTCTCTCTCTCTCTGTTGTTCCTGCAGTCTTCATCTCCCATGCTGCTTGCAATTGCAAAAAGGAGTGAAATAACTCTACCTATGCTCTGTCTTCTGACCTGCGATCATACAGTGTTTTATCTAATATTATTACTTCCATATCAGAAAATCCATCCCCTGATTTACTGCAATTGATCAGATTTTTCTTTCCTTTTTTTTAAGTTTATAATGTCCTATATACAGACTGAGTGAGAGTAAGCCCAGTGTCATCTGAACGGCTGAAGTGTCCCCGGGCAAGAGACTGTTCTGTATCTGTCACTGCACTCTGGAGAATTACTGTATCACTACCAGGATCAATTAAGTGTCACATTTTTGTAAGCCATTCCTTCATTCTGCTTGGACAGACACATCCTGTTGCTCAGCCAAGGCCGAGCTATCATCGTCTTCCCCCTCTCCAACTGGCCTGACAACAGCCTGTGATCCAACTAGTCCTGACACGGCCAACCACAGAGGTCTGCTGCGGCCCTCGCTCTGTGGTCAGTAATGCCTTGAGAAGCTGCAACTGCCGCTTTTTCTGTCTGAAGAGGAGAAGATGATTTAAACAGCCCCACCACAGACAACGGTATCCCATCGATGCATTTGATCGCTTATCGGCAAAACGATAGCCTCGATCGGGCAACAGCGAGCGGCTCCGCTCTGCGAGAGAGCCGTGTGTAAAGTGTGTATGAGAGTGTCTGAGTGTGTTTGTGTGTGGAGACGGCGTGATGAAATTTCATGCAAAACCCTGGACACTGCCAGAGGGCACGCACAGATACAGAAAGAGACCCACTAAAACACACACACACACACACACACACACACACACACACACACACACACACACACACACACACACACACTCTTGCCGCCAGTGAAAGGAGATCTTGGTGCATTCAAAACAAGACAGGAAAGGCCAAGAGCTCATCATCTGTTCTCTTAGTTCAGGCAGCAGTTCCATTTAATAAACAATTTGAACCTCACGACATATTGATGTTTGGCCTCACCTCTAAATTCCTCTAACAGCATATGCTTTTTGAACATTTACATGTCAAAATTGAGACAGACCGTGACAAAAACACAAGGCAGATAGCTGTGACTTACACACACTATCTGTAACAAATTCAAATGCATTTGTTTTGAAATGCATTATTACAGCTTGGCAGGTCGCGTACTAGATAACACAAGGCTCTCTGAGACATAATTAGGGGCTGTTGTGCAAGAGCAAAGTTAATATGGTTTAAATGCAAGCAAGAACTGGCAGAAATATACTATTAATCACCAGCTTTTGTTCAGCTCTCTAAATAGCAACGTTTTGGAAAGCCCTTTACTAGGTTGGTGCATTACAGTGGCTGCTGCTCATATTTGCACGTGAGTGTAACAGTGGATAAGCGTGTTCATTTTTAGGTGTGACTATGTGTTTACATGGACGCCAGTCAAAAAATGGGATAATCCAATGTGGAAGAGGCAGGACTGGTGTGTTTGTGTGTAGAGAGATGTGCCATCTATTCACTGTAGGTCTCACATTAGACAGGGTTAAAGTGAAGTGTTGGCAACTCTTCTCATGCATGAAGATTAATATGTCCTGCATGGATCTGTGGCTTTATCTATGTATGTTTATGTGTTAGTGCTTGAGTGCACAAGGGCATGCGTGTATGTATATGTATGTGTATGTGTGTGTGTGTGTGTGTGTGTGTGTGTGTGTGTGTGAGAGAGAGAGAGTGTGCGTGTCCACCACGTCTGTGCTGGCTCACCTTGTTCGCTGCTGTTGTCACCGCTCTGTGAAGCGTGTCCCCCGCTGGAGGGCCCCGGTGTGCCGGCTGAGTGTGTGGAGGTGGCGTCATCGTGGTCTCTCCAGGAAGCTGGGTTCTGAGGTTTGAAAAGAGAGAAAGCGAGCGTGGGATCCATCCATCCATCCGTGCATCCATCCACATTCCCCGTCCAAACCGCAAACCAGGAGCAGAGAGAGCAGGAAAGGGGGGAGTAATGGGGGGGGGAGAGAGGGAGAGAGAGAGAGAGAGAGAACATATGAATATGCTGGAAACGTGAGAGTGACATCTGTAAGAGTCTACAGGCACTGTGAGGGTCCTTGGCCTGCTTACATTCTCCTGGCAAGGCGAAGAGCCCCGCTGCCTATTTTCCCAGCTAGCAGACAATCAGCGATGCCACTATAATAATAGATGAACAGAAAGAAGCGAATGCACTAAAGCAGCTGGCAATAAGTCAAAACACTGTAATCAAAGTGTTTCATTAATGCATGAGAGCAAAACGCAGCACTGTTAATGTGGCGTTTGATTTTGAACGTTGCAAGTAGAGCACTTGTGAGTGATTTTCTAAACACATATGGCAGAGCCCAGTGGAGTTCGTTTATACGATACCAATTGAGACTTCCGTGTCAAGTGAGAAATATAGAGGTAAAAAGTCCAAACACACCACAACCACCATTAATCATTACCACTGTCAGAAATGAAAATAAGATATGACAGTGATTCTCCTGCTAATCTGCCAAAAATGCGTACACGCCCACACTGTCATACACACACACGCCCACAGAGGCTCGCAGACATACACTTACGCACACATGCTAATGACATAATAGAGCAAAAAGTATAAACACATATGCACACACACTCACTTTTATATATACAAACACATGCTGAAAAGAGTGTTAAATCTCAGTTGGCTAACTTCAAAGAAATGTCCATAAACAAATTCATAGCTTTTAAGGCGCCCTTCTTTTCTCCTTCCCTCCTTCTAACAGCTCATTTTCTCTCATCCTCCCCTCTTTCCTGGTCATTCCCACTGCCCTGTCGGTGCACACAGGGAAACAGGATTTTCTACTGTACAGGAAAGGCTTTATCAGTGCCACATGAAGGCAGGCTGGAGGTGGAATTTCCTCTGCCATTCAGGCAATAGAGGGACAGACCGATCACGTCATTTACTACACTCGCGGCCGCAAATGCACAGGCTCAATCGAATCAACACTCCAAACAGCCTCTCACACAGAGTTGATACAGCTTCATATCGCACACAACCCCGAGCTAGTCTTTCCCAATTTAACATGTCACCTGAGCACGATGACAAAATGTTGGCAAACGTGAGCCCAACGTTGTCCGGGGCCCGAGAGAGAGGCAGCCCCTTGTGCAGGGCCCAAGCCAAACAAACACAGGCCTGCACCAAGGCTTCCCACAAACCTCAACCCACTTCTCAGTTCCCGCTAGGGTTTTTTTTTTTTTTTTTTCCCTTCCTCAAACACACACAAACACACATATATACATGCGAAAGCAGAGGGAAAATGTACACGCCACAGAATATTCCAAGAAAGAGACCGTTTTTACCATTTTGTCTAACTTCAGTAGTGTTCCTGATGAACTTCTTTTCCCTCAGCTGCCGCCAGAGAGGAGCCTGCCTGCCTGCTTTGTAGCTCCAGTCAGAGTGAGTTGTACTGGAGGAGGACAGACAGGATAGGGCCTGGAGACTAGTGGAGGTTTGCAGGGATACAGAGGCTATAAGACAAGCGGCTGCTGAAGCTCCCCTGGGTGCGCAGTCCTGATGTGCTGCTGCTTGTTCTGCTGTGGAGGCGAGGCTGCTGCTATGCCTGTGAGCGAGGCCCTTTTATCTGCTAAGTTTTTTGGGGAAGGAGGGCTGTTTTCTTAAACAGCTTGGAGCTGAAAACAGCAGACAGAAACACACAAGGCCCTTCAGACCCTCCGCTCCACTCAAGGCCCTCTCAGCGTCAGCTGTTCACCGAATGGCAATCAGATAAAGAGCTTGGAGAATTACTCAGAAGAGGGGTAAGAAGACAGGGCGAACAATAGCCCATGCGTGGGCTTTAGCCCTCCAGAGTGAGCGAAGGTAAAAGTGTCCCTGTTCTGAGAGGGATGGGTGATTGTGATGTGTTCACTCTCTGGGCCGCTGATCAACACATGGTATACTTTACCAGAACAAGGTCTGATGTTATAGTCATTTTCTGTTATTCTCAGCACAGCCTGAGTAAAATCAATAATGTGGGAAAAGCCCATCAAACCTCTCACACACTCTAATTTTGTCTTTGTCATATGGAACATGGAGGGAAGGAAGAAAGAGGTAAAAATTCCCAGACTCCCTGAGTGCATAATGTATTTAAGCAGAGCTGGGCTCTGTGCACTCGGAACGGGCTGTTGTTGTTCCAAGAGAAGAAAATGACTGGGTTCTACTTCCTCACAATGAGACACCAACTGCCGACAAGACGCGAGACAGACCTGAAAAACTATGCTTGCTGCTCTCACACACTCTCGCTCTCTCCCTCTCTCTCTCTCTCTCTAACACTTGCCAGCTATGGCCACAGCATGGTTTTAATGCAACAGCTGAATCGATAGGACTTAATTTAGCTATCATTGCAGAGTAATGTGTCATTTTTAATGGTGCTGGCACTAAATTAAATTCAAAGACACCTCAGCTAATGGTGTTAAAGGGAATGATATTTTGCTGTGATTTGCTACCCTGTGGGTTTAATGGGCCTGTATGCAGGGATATAGATAAAGCTTTGTTAGGTCGGTTCTTATAGGGGCAAAAAGCAAACCGCAGCACTTTACATGACCGAACAATAATGAAGCAGTGGATGGTGGGACCACTGGATATGCAATGGATATTTTTTAATGAAGCACACACTCCTCTTGTAATACCTGTAAGTCAGCTCTCATTCATAACCCTGTCTGCAAAACAAGACAACAAATATCAAAACAACAGCGTTAACTTTCCACGCTCAACGAGGCGACAAAAGCAACAGCCTTTCCTCCCCATGAATAATTTAGTGGGCCTCTCTGAGGTACGGCGTGTGCATCATCAGACACCGCGCTGCACAACACAAACACACAACCATTTTGTCACAACCCCCGTGGGTCTGTTAAAGTTCAAACAAGTTGTAAAAAAAAAATCATGTCACCCAAACAGTCTTCTTCAACCTACACAAGAAGTCCTCGAAAAAACATAGAGGAAGAAGCAAAAGAGGAAAAAAAAAAAAAAAAAGGCCTCTAGCCCATGTGACTATTCCCTAAAGCTGGGCATAATTAGGAGTCAAACATGGTTCACTCCATGCTCTTCACTAATTGTGTTAAAGAGCAGTGTTACCAGGAGGAGGAGGAGAACGCCAGCAAGCAAACACACATACATGTGCAGGCGGGAACGCATGCACACACACATACAGACACACACACACACACACACACACACACACACACACACACACACACACACACAATAGGACTAGATAGAGAATAAGATACAAAAGAAGCGTGGTCTCTAGGGGCAGCCTTTTCTGTTTGCTGGGGTTAGCAACTGGCGGCTGATAATACAAGTTGTAATTAATATAAAAGCAGGAGACAATATGGGGAGGAAGGCTTGTAGTGCAGCCAGGCCACAGGAGAGCAGGAGAATGCTCCTGTCTCCTCTGCTCCTGTCCCCTGTTTCTCATTTACAAACACCTGCCTAGCACAATCTCACTTCCCTCGCTGCACTCTGCCTACATCCCTAGGAATTTCAAATAAAATTGATTTAGCGGCATCATTGAATTTCCCTCAAATTCCCCAGGAACCTGGAGGGAAGAGAAGATGTAGTAGCAGTGTAAGGTAGGCTCGGAATGACTAGCCTTGTGTATGTGTGTGTGTGTGTGTGTGTGTGTGTGTGTGTGTGTGTGTGTGTGTGTGTGTGTGTGTGTGTGTGCGTGTGTATATGTTGTACTGTATGTTGTAGTGCGAACTGCAAAGAGCAACTACAGGGATCCTGTGCTGAACATGAACAGAATCGCTGACACAACAGAAACACACGGGGCCGTAAATCATAAAAGCCAGCTGACATTTCAAGACACATCTTGCCACATGGCATAAACAGAGAAAAACTCCTCACACATTTTTGTTGGGTTGAGAGCCTAATTATATACAGCCGCTTCGGAAAAGTGTAGGTGCAACTCTATTGAGAAGCTGAGTATTTACAACACCCTCAATTATCCTGAATATAAAGAGTCTTTAATTCAGCAGCTAATAATTCACTTGAGCATGTTTTAACAGACATGAGGGATTTAGTGATTGTATAGATGTTTGAAAACTTTCTCTGCGGCAAAAACAAACCACCTTTTTATTTATTTTTTTTTTTTACAATCGTGAATGGCACATTACATGTAAAAATATGTCTCCAAAAAGAAGAGATTAAATTTAAGGAAAAAAATAAAATAAATGTGACAATTATTGTGATTCATTGGTTTGGCACACGTCAAAATGACACATCCAAAATATGAAATGGCATAAATATAAAACAGACAAGTCATTACAGATAATTCTACTTTCATTTATTCCCTATAACAAATAACTATAAAATACGGGCTTTCAAATGAGTCTGTAAATATATATCTGTACTATAATTAACTGTATATGTTTTATTTCAATGGGAGCCAACATACGTGTATGTCATGGTCTTAAAATGAATGCTGAGTGACTATTTTTCATTGCAGGCATTTACAGCAATGCATGCCGTTGAAGGAAGGGGAGTGTGAGAGACGCAACAAGTGAGCCTCGCCTCTCTCCAGCCACGGCAGCGATGATTAGATATGCCTGCCAACGGGGCCCTGCCTCTGAACACTAATCAAATAGGAAATGTAAGGCCAGACATCCCACCATCACAAAAAAATTGTGTGGATCAGACAGAGCGGTCCAAGTCAACGATGCACTGTTTTCACGAGAAAGGGCGGGGGGGAGAGATCCAAACAGAGTTGGTCCCCGAGGAGGAGAACAAAGCTAGTTGAATTAGAACACCTCCAGAACAGAGAAATTCCACGGTTCAGCACGCCGGCTCGGCCCGAGGGCTCGCTGTCCACAGGCAGAGAGCGGAGGCAGAGGGCTGCGTGCGCGCTGCACCATGCACGGTGACATACAGAAACAGGACATTTCTGAGCACCCCATCCCCACTGATACACACAGTAAATCACTGCATGGGCACAGGACAAACTATTGCATTACTTGACAGAACCTGTGACATCACCATATCTAACCAATGGTCTACTGTGCCCTGAGCCTGTACCAGAGGATCAAATGTAAACAGAAAGGTCCCCCCCCCTCTTTCTTTTTCCCTTTCCAGCCATGCAGAGTCAAGATAAGCGACACCATAACCTCTATGGGAACTACTATCACTCCCTGAGGAAAGCTCTCCAAAACAAAGCGCCGAGTCCTGCAAATGCTCCAGAAATTCTGTATAACAAATCTAGAACTATGCAGAAATCCAAAGACAGTTTCAGAGGCATATAATGCATATGCATAGAGGAAATGAAAAGCCTTCTGTTAATATGTAAGCTTGACTGAAGAAGCGGCACAATAGCACGAGAAGACACAAAGGCTAATTCATTAGAACAGATAATATTCAGACTCCGTTAATTCTATTTGCCTCCCTAATTGGATGTAGCACAGAAAAGACAGAAATTTTATTCATTAATTAAAAGACAAGAGAGCAAACCATTGACAAGCACACACACACTGTACCAACCGTTTACAAATCTACACCGCTCCGTGTTTTTTTTTTCTCACTCCCCCCCATCACCCTTCATGTGTAATACAACATCTTTTTTTTTTTTCTTCTTTCTTTTAAATGGGATGGGGTTGATCTGAGGAGGGGCGATGAGTTAGGAAGCCTTGGGTGGGCTACATGGTTGAGATAGTCACCGAAAGCGAAGATGGGAAATCAACAGTGTCAGCAAGACCTCATCTCGCTCTCACTATACCATAATCCAATCATCTCTAAGACAATGCTGCATTCAAGTGTAAATAAAACTGCGCTTATTATGCTCGACTGTCAGGTATGCGGAGGGGAGAGGAGGGGAAACAGAAAGAGGTAGAGAGAGGGGACACACACACACACACACACACACACACTCTCTCATACACACATAAAAACAAGCTCAATGGGCCGCCTCCTTCACAGTGAAGAGCCTCATCATCTCCAGAAAAACCAACTTTCACCAAATGAGATGTAGCCCAGGGCTATATATTAAAAATGCATATCAAAGCAAAGAAAAATGGACGTGAGAGAATCTAACTAAATAAATTAGCATATCTAACTATTAAACCGCCTTCCTCTCCGCATTGAGAGGCAAGGACAGAAATGAATAATAAAACAGAGCCAAATACAAATGAATAAATAAAATAAATAAATCAAGACAAGTAGGACAGAAATTGCTTTCCAACCAGCGGTACACTTCTGCAGCCAAATGCATTTTTGTGCATTGTTTCCAATATTCAAAACACATTGTAGGCATGCGAGGCTGGATTCTTTTTAATTGGACATGGAAATTACAGCTGAAGAAGTTAACTATTTACTACAAGGCTTCCAGATCCTGACTGCTCTGTATACATTTCAACCTCCATAGTTTTGCTTTCCGCAAATATTATTTCTATCAAACACACACACTGTACAAAAATAAGACATTGTGTTCTTATTTATTAAAAAAAATAACTATAAGCTGGAGTGTGTATGTTTCCATAATTGTGCTGTACTCCTCCACTACTAAACTCATTTCTCAGCTCAGACACAGCTCTAAAAGCAAACAAGGAAAAAAAGAAAGAAAAAAATCCTCTTCTGCTTTTGTCAAACCCAGGCCAGCAGTTAGGTAGGCTATAATAAAAAGTTCATTGGTGCCACAAAAGTGAAATAAATCCCTCAAAACTTAAACACCTAATGAGGTGGTCAGTCCAAATGACTCCAAGATAAATGGCTTGTCATGCAGCCTTCTTTGTTTATTGCTGCTCCTGATTTGCTTTATTGGCATATCTAATTTTCTAATTATCAAAAATATGTCTCACAAGTGGACTGATGACAACGCTGGTGTCTGAGCACTGGAGGCACCATTGGAAATTGGCTTGAGTATCAACCATCTGCCATGAAACTAAACAGGCTAGTTTATCTAATCTCTACAATATAAACAGCAGCATGCCTCATTTCTACACTTGTGTTGGAGGACCACAATATTGCCGTTCTGACCGTTCCTCAAACCAACATCGGCATCTAAGGTCTAATTAGGTTTTAATTCACCTTGTGCAAGCGCGCTGCGTGGCCCTGTGAACGCGACGGGCTTTCAAAGGGAATCCACTGCTATTAGGCCTATAGCCAGACCCAACAGATGTAGCGCAGTGACTCTGCATAACACTTAAATCTGCTTTAATTCCTAAT
This sequence comes from Seriola lalandi dorsalis, assembly GCF_002814215.2. Taxonomy (NCBI): domain Eukaryota; kingdom Metazoa; phylum Chordata; class Actinopteri; order Carangiformes; family Carangidae; genus Seriola; species Seriola lalandi. Next base: position 338,125 of record NW_019524951.1, on the reverse strand, counting down.
AGGCTTGGCCCTTGTGCTGCACAGATATTAACTAGTCACTTTGTTGCAATAGCCGCCGCCCCCCCCCTTTTTTTTTCCTCCACCCAAACATTAGCTTTATCACATGCATGCAAGACGCAATAATTCACAGATATCAACTCAATAACACACTGTCAGCTCAATCCATATAGCGAGGAGAGCCTGTGTTTATTGCACCGAAAATGCACGATTTAAACCAAGGCATCGATCTTCAAATTTAAAGCTTCTGTACTTCAGGTGCATATAATTGAATTCAGCATTATGGAGCCTCCAGCCATAAAATGGGGAGCAGAGGAGAAAGCCACTGCAGAGCAAACCACACGGCAATCAATACGAAACAATTAAACACATTAACATCAACAGCAATGGAGGGCCCTCCAGACGAACCATCATATGCCTTGTGAACTTGACATTGATGGTAAGCCTTTAGCTCTGAGATCTATTTCAATAGGCTACCACTTTCTCCACCTCTGCAGCAAAATCCACAGCTTTATACGCGCGGGCCATATCCAGCTCCCACAGCCCCAAATAATAAAGCCCCTTTCTTTTTAAATATTGGCCTAAAGCTCAAGCTTACCGCTGATACCCTGCTTTAACGTTAAACCTGCGTAACAGATAATTGCCTCACGTTTTTTTTTTTTTTGCCTCTTTTCAGCGTGCAACTCTCCATTATGCACGACAGCGATTTGCACACGCGCACGCGCACCCCCTAATACACACAAACACACACACACTAACTCAAACCTCGAGCACACACAAGCACAAGTAGGGACGCATTATGCACACATGACTGCCCCTAATCAAAAGACTAAAACAATAACTCAGTCTATTGTATCACATCTAGCTTTTGACCTTAGAACATCGATCGACAGATTTTCCTTGCAGAACAGAGCATGCTCTATTTACTGATGGCACAGCGGGGTCACACGCTGAGCAGAAGCTAAGTAGCCCAAAAGTTGGCATTAAAACAAAACTGATTATTTTTTTTAAGTCGATTATTCACATGCATTGTCCATGAAAATTCCTGTATGCTCCGGTTTGCTCTCTCACCAGCAGAGACTCGTGCAGACACGGACAAGAAAAGAAAAAAAAAGAAAAAGAAAAAGAAAAAGAAAAGCAGCACATCACATATGAGGAATATAACAGAGAGCCTGTGTTACTTACGTGATCTGCCAGGTTGGTCGATGATCCCGAGAGTTCTTCGTGATCTGATTTTGAGCTGCCATCCCGTTCGTCGATTACTAGATCTATTGGCATTTTTCCTTTCAAACAACTGATGTACCGGTGGCAAAAATTGTCGCAGAGCTCATGCACCTACAGAGGGAGGAAAAAAAAAAGGAAGAAAACACCTTTTTTCAGGATGGGGAAACGCTTCAGCCAGTCCAAGAATAACTCCAATTAAGGGGCATTATCGGCGGCGAGGAAACAATAGTGAAATTGTTGCAGTGCTTATTATTCTCAGGAGACTGGAGCAACAAGTTGAACGACACACACACACACACACTCACACACACACACACACACACACAAACACACTCACAAAAATATAATAATAAAGAGCATGCCGTAAGCTGGAGAAATAATGAGAAGCTGAAACTAAATCTGCGGATCAATAACAACGTGCAACGTGAGCAAATAAGCTCCAGCATATTCTATCAATATTCACTGCAGCTGCACAAAGAGTTAGCCAAATAAAAAATAAAATTAAAAAAGCATATTTTATGAAAATGAGAAAAATCTGAAACTTTTTTTCCCAATTTATATATTTTTTCAAATAGTCCATCTGCTAATACACACAACCCTGCACCGGATACTAATAATATCAGTTACATTAAAATACAGGTTGTTAGTGCAGGCGGCGTCATGCGTTTGCCACAAGGACATAAAGGTGTGTAATATTTACCTTTTCTAATTCCAAGAGGTGAAACCGTAATACTTGTATGGCTTGTATCATCTGGAAGTGAAGAAAATAAACACAAATTCATATCAGAACATTTTTTTACAAGGTTAATTTTTTTTTTTTTTTTACACACATATGATGTGATAATCCGCCTTGTCATATGACACTATGGAGTGCACCACAGCCAGAAATATTTTTAAACTGTAGAAGAAATCTCTCAGTCTAATAAGTCACTACACACACTGGTCACAGCTGGGTCAGTTTAGATGGGAAGACTGAACAATGACAGCGACAAATGTGCTCACACAGCTTCCCTTCAAAACTGATCTGACATCTGTGCGGAAGTTTGAATCATATGTTCACTTTATTTCACTGTGTGATGCTGCGGACACTCCAGAGTCCACCACTACCACCACCACCACTACCACCACCACCACCCCCTCCCCAAAAAAAGCAACGCCAGAGTAAGATAGCAGCCTACACCTACAACCGCAACCGAGGCGGCGACTACTGGGAGACAGAGAGGGTCAAAGTGTGCGCTTACCAAATTGTCCAACTCTGGATTTGATGAAAATAAAGGTTTTTCTGCTCGGACCTAAAATAATACACCAAATGTCAAAGTTAGTTTGGCATGAAATGTGAGGGGTGAGTGTGTGTCTATGTGTGTGTGTGTTAGTGTGTGTGTGTGTGTGTATGTATGTGTGTGTTTTCACACTTGAATGTAACCTGATAATGCAACTTCAACAGTTTCACTAAGGATGAATTTTGCAGAGAACACACACTATTATTATTTCATTTTATCAAAAGAAGAAAAAAAAGGTTTTTGTTGCAAAACTCATGAAGCAGGCAGAAAACTATATGTGCCATGACGCAGCCACAACATCCAAAATATATTATTGTGATTATTATTAATCTTTTTTTTAATATTGCAAAATTGACCTGTTTGGCAAAGACAGCAATGTCCTCATTGAAGGAGTCTGAGGAGCAGACATCGCCGCCTGCTACGCCGGGCTCCCTCGGAGTACACGTCGCCAACTCGCACTTCTCAAAAACCAGTGCGAGCAGTGGGAATAAAGGGTGACTGCAAGAAGGGAAACACAGCCTGAGCACAAGCAGCACACCGGCTCCACAAAGCCCACTGCAAAAAATGTCCATGTCAACCTGCAGATCTGTCGCCTGTGTGCTACTAAATAAATCTGACTTTTCCTAAAGCAAATCCAAAATATCAGACAGTTGGATGAGATTATTCTAATTATTTCCCCGCTGTGTAGTTTTTTTTTTTTTTTTTTTTTTTTTTTTTTAAAGAAAGATTTTAGACTCAGTGAGACATTAATCGACTGACATTTCTTGCAGTGCAAACTAAAAACGGCACAGAAGTCAACAAAACTCCACAAAAAAACATGGACTGACACACACAACAGAGGTCACTTGGATTTTAGAGAAATTATACAGTGAGCAAAAAAACTGGAAATGAAGAAATTATTTTGCAGAGTTACACAACAGACGCTCTGAGCCACCGAGGACTTTAATGTTTCTTCCCTCACAGGCCTATAACTATGACAGTGAAGCAGAGGGGAATAAAAAAATGCGTAAACTCTAACTTCCACTCTTCTATCAACACGAGACAAACAGTCACCTAAATAATTTTCAAAAGATAAATTCTAATCTTAAGAAAATGAAACATTATTTCTACAGGTTAACTTCGTAAAACTGACATAAGTTTCTTAATTTATGTCCTTTAGGTTTGTGCCGGTTCAAAAATGAAAGTAAACTCTGTTCCACTTGTGACAATGCGAGTAAAAGAGTTGGAGTGGATTTACTCTGCTACACCCAAGATTAAAATGATACACTGAGGATTATAGCACTTTCTATGTGGGTGTGTTTGCGAGCGATATGTGAAAACATTTTCAAGGTGTTTGCAGTCGTCAGTTATAACGTGTAGATGCGCGTTCTTTCATTTTTAGAGAATAATCTCACAACAGGAGAATTACAAAGACTCATGGTGCGTTGTGACGCGCTATCTGTGTGTGTGTGTGTGTTACTGCAAATATTAGGGGGAAAAAATGACAAGTTTCTGCTTGTATCACTGAGAACAGTTAAATGAGTGGAGACTGTTTAAGGTTAGACAAATAATCCTGCTCTGTAATATTAAAGCAAACTTTATAAGGTGGAACATTTGTCATGACGGTGTAAATAGTTTTTGTTACACTTCCCTGCAGCCTGTGACTTCCAAGCTTAAGACTGTGCACGGAGCGCTTGCACATTATTTTATAGCTTGTATTTCAAGCTCGAGGCTTAGACTCTTACTTAGTGCAGGCTCGACGCTGCCTTCTACAATGCGTATAAAATTACACATCAACAAAACTCCCCTGACCAACAATAGAGCTCCAAAATTGCGGTCAATGCTGCACAAAGCACCATTTAAATTTAGTGGTGGGAGAGAAACTCCCAACTAAACTAACTTATAGAAAAGCTGAAAACTTAGGGGGAATATATATATATAGGCTACAGAATGCAGGCGTATTTGGTTCATGCAAAACCTTACCCATAAATTTGATCTTTATCCCTCTTTAAAACGTCGTTGACAGCAGAGCCCATGCTGGTGGGCATAACGTTTGGGTGAGGAGCGTGGGCTCCGTAGTGCTGGCTGGCGTGCAGCGGCGGTCCGTGGTTCAGGTGGTGGACCTGGGGAAGCGGCCGGGGAGCATGCGGGTCCCCGTACATCGACGCCGGGACTCCGTCCATCCCACCGTAATGGGCCAGCTCATCGTACTGGGGATAAAATCAGAGCAAAAAAAAAAGTCAGCGCGGACTGCCCGGTTACCTTTTTTTCTTTCTTTCTTTTTTAAACAAATGTGAAAAGTAGAAAAAAGAATGCCGTCTCATTTTGAATACAGGCAAAGGAGAAACTAAGAAGCTGTAGGAAATCCGCTGCAGCCACGGCAGAAAAGTGTCATATATTATCTGAGTTAAACGGTTTGTCATTACCAAAAACATTATAACTTAGATGCTCCCCGAAAGAGAGTTTGGCGAGTGAAGAGAGCGAATTAGTTTGGAGTCTCCTGTGAAACTGCTCCACGACTGTCGTGGAGGCTGTCGGTAAAAGCAGAGGCTGTCACTTTGCTTGAAGAGTAAGGGCGCTGCAAAAATGTCAAATATCGCGGCTTTGATATGAATACTTTGCGAATTTGCCACCAGCCGACAAGAGGTTAGCGATACGAGGGCCTCCCTACAGTGGATTTGAACAGGTAAGTGTAGGAGATTTAAAACCTACCCTTTGCGCCATCAGGCTGCGCTCCAATAAACTCCTGAATCTGTCGTATATTTAATATCCCAGTCCCGGTTAGAAAGTGATTTAGTGGCAGGATTCCTTTTTCAACCAACTTTGCGAATTCTCCTATTCGCCAGTGTGGTTCAGTTGAAATCGTAGCATCAGGGAGTTTTGCAATTTTTCTTGTTTTCCCTCTTTCTCCGGAAAAAAAAGAAAAAATGCGCCAAAGTGAAGGTTACAATCGGCCCATCAACAACCTGCATGTAACTAAACTGTCGTGTCTCATGGCTTTTTGCCACTCCAGCTGTCAATCAAAGCCAGAGGTTGTCAAGGTAATGAATGAATGACGGTTGGTGATGATGTTCAAGAGAAGGACGAATCTTTTTAGTCCGTTTTCATCCCGCAAGTCCGCGTCTCCTTTAATGCCTCCAGATCGCTATCTTGTTTTATTATCACTGTAAAAAAAAAAAAAAAAAGGGAAAAAAAAGCAGGAGAAATTAAGAGATTGCGACTCGGATCTTTCCTTTCTTTTCCCCCGTAGGTATTTCGTCTATCTGGCGAGACTGAGATGAGTGAGTGTCAGCGAGTGTTGGCAGGTTGGCTGCTAGCTTGCTTATAGAAACAGAGTCAGTTCGCAGCGCCGAGCGGTGGGCGAATGAAATGACGGATCCCGGAAGTAGTGGTGGCCATAGCCAGTCCTACAGCAGCTCCAGAAAAGAGAGAGGAGAGACCAAATCTTGTGATATGCAGAGTATATGCGAGGCACAGGGACGGCTTCAACTCCACATTGGGGGTAAAAGCCAAACCAACACAGCTCCAACTCCCACCCAATTCCTTTTCGCCGAGGAGAGTCCTAAAGAAAAGCAAGAGAGAGGCTGAGTGAGGAAGGTTTACCAGCGCGGACACTTAGGCTGCAACTGCTCTGAGTGAAATGAACATAACACTGAGTGAACTAAACTGCATGAAGTATGATTTAGAATTTAAAAGCAGATTTACGCATGGCTCATCCAAACTTTTACGCACGGTAAAACTGAACATTAACAGACATAAACATTAATGACGATTTGAACTATTTCCCGTCCTTACAGTTAGTGACAGAAGTAAAACAAAAGATTATAAGGCATCTTCAGGTAAAATTACAAGGAGGATCTTATGAATGCTGAGTTTAATAGATGCGCATGACGCTTACTTGTTATCTGTTCTGTGGTTATAAGCCGGTGTGCCTACGTGGGCTAATATCTCAGTAATACCTCCTAATCTTACAGCTAATTATTGCTCTGGTCTTTTTAGCAAATTAAACGACACGCAGCACCCCTCTAAGTCCTGAATGAACTTTTCCAAGAGGGGGGAGGGAGAAAAAAAAAAAGTGGAGAAAGTAATTTTGTATGTTTCTTTCGTCCAATCCCCTCTCTTGATAGAAATCCGTGCCTTACCTCAGAGTAGTCAATTATCAAAGCTCCCCTAGATCATCAATCATGTGAGGAGATTGAAGTTTAGAGGAGGAGCAACGCTCCGGCCATCGATTGCAGTGGAGCTCTTTTTGGAGCCTGAGCACTTTCACGCACAAAACAGAAGCAGGCCATCTATCCCCTTTAATATTTAGCTCCATCAGTGCTAATGTGGCATCATGGCTGTATTGATAGGTTCTCACATAAAGGCTCCATTTATGGCTCCGTGACATTTTTGATGGTGGAGATTAATTATTCACAGGTTAGGATTAAAGCAGACACACGCTCAGGGAGATGGGCTGTGGCTACTGTTGGAGGGTCAATAAACTCCCCCAACAAACAAAATACCAAGCAGAGTTGCTCAGGGTCGATTACAGAAATAGCTGGGGGTTTTTTTTGTTTTGTTTTATTTTTAGGGGGGGGGGGGTTAAACAAAGGAAAAAGAGTTAATAAATGAATTCGTGACAACAGTTATGTTTGTTGGCATAAAGGGGGGGTGGGAAGTGTAGCACTGCAGGGTTTGACAAACGGCTGTGTGGACATTTCAACGTGCAATACCCCGGGAAGGAGCTGCAGAGCGGTGCGCAGAGAGCCAAGGCATTCACCGTCTCCAAGTCTCTCTTACTTACACTCTGTAAACACAACCAAAGCCCGGCAGACTCTGCTATTGAAGACTCATATTTTTATAAGCTAAATACTATCGCTCACATTGATTTGTGCACTAACGCTTGACTTTTTTTTTTTTTTTTTTTCATCCTCCTCCTCTGGACGGACATGGTAAGTAGCATAAACCTTATACTCTATCTACCGCTTTGTTGTAAACGCGCGTCCGTTCACGGCGCAGTAAAGGGAAAGTTTGGAGAGAGAGAGAAAAAAAAATCAGATTTCATATGCATGTTTAATCTCCCGTTAAAGTGTTACAGCGCAGTATCCTAAAAAAAAAAATAAATCCCAGGCGCTCAAGAGAATTTTTATTCTTCTAGAGTTTGCTTTTTTTTTCCTTTCATTTTCGCGCATTTATTGTGGAATTATGTGATTTGCCCCCGAGGAGAGTGATGTAAACACCCGAAGAGCGTGTGAAAATAGCAGGGGCTAATTACGCGTGTCCAATGTACGGCTCCACAGAAACACATCCTTCCCTATAAAAACTTCCAGCAACGGCGAGGAATCTCATTGCTTTCCTTTTGTGAAGTATTTATTTGACTAATTAATAGAAGTCATAAACACGAAGACATCATAATTAACCATATTTAGGGTTGTGAAATGGGTTAATTCCGCTTGTGAGAGGCTTTGGGTGCGGCGTCACACGAGCCGTGCGTTTAAGTTTCTAATTTCACTTTAATCATCATTCACTCAATAGTTAATTAAAATTAATTTTCCCCATAAACAAGACCTGTGCCAACTTCAACTCCCCCGCTCATAACCTGAGCGCGTTTACAAGCCAGATGACTCCAGGAGGACACCAAGCACAGACAGTTTGAACTAGTTTTATGTTTCTTACAAGTGGCTTTCACGTTGCGGCCCTTTCTCAGGTGCACACACAACCTTTCCGCGTATGAAAGAAATCAGTGGATGGCATTAACAGGCGGTAACATTTCATCTGGTGGTGTCAAATTGAGGTCAGTTTAGGGTTAAAGCTCTCGGTGTCCGTGTGGGACATGGCCAGCTGCGTTTGGATTCATTTTGGGGTGGTGTGGTGTGGTGTGGTGTGGGTGGGTGTGTGTGTGTGAGTGTGTGAGTGTGTGTGTGTGTGTGT
>NW_019524951.1:328573-329712 GCF_002814215.2 Seriola lalandi dorsalis | reverse complement strand
GGGGGGGGGGGGGGGGGGGTAGAGGATCCATTTCAAGGAAAACACTACTGGGACAATCACCAGGCTAAAAGATCCACTGCATGTCACATCCTAAAGGTGCACCCATGGACCGCCTGCATGCGCCCGAGCACCAGCACTGAACTTCCACTCCCTCTGTTTACTCTTTGCAGGACTTACAACCCCTCTCCCTCTCTCTCCCCCTCCTCTGTTACCCTGCAGGGCTCGGCTGTTCACACACACATACAGAGAGAGAGAGAGACACAGACACACACACACACACAAGCCTGTTGCTAAATATGGAGAGAAATGCATTGTTGATTTAATTCCCTCAAAAAGATCACTGATATGAAACGAGCTTCAAATCCTCTTAGTGACCTTAAACACTCCTGGAGAAACAATCGGCGCTCAACCGCAGGAACAAATAAAATCGCCCTAATCTTGTTTGTAACTTTGTTCTTCTTTGGCCCTCTTCAGTGTTTGAGATTATGTAAATTAGCAGAGCTAATGTATAGAGGCGCTGAGATAAGGCTGGATCATAGACTGGCCGCTGGTGAGGCTCGGAAAGTAAAAAACCTTGCAGCCTTGCAGCCCCCCCCCCCCTTTTTTTTTTTTTTTTCTTCCCAGCTTCAAAATGACAAGAAATGCAGCTGCTGGTGCTTATTTTAATGTAAGGGTTTAACTTTTGTGCTCAATAAAAGTCACGCAGTTGTGCCCTGTCCCCTGGTTTCCAACGGGAAAGAGGACAACTAATTAAATCCTATTAATCATCTCCATCCGCCGCACTGAATTCTTCTCATGTGTCCACATATCTTCAGATGAATTTTTTTTTTTATTGATGATTTGTGTCTATAATCATTTGGATGCTCAGTGTTTTCCTCTAGCAGAAAGCGTTAACTCAAGTCCACCGCTTCTGAACTCTTTCTGACCCCGGAGTGAAATGTGACTATAGGGTTTCAGAAAGTGGAGTGAGCAACTCAAATACTTGTAAAAGTTTCGCGACTAACTGTAAATTCTTCAGCTCCAAAGCCTCATTTTCCCCTCCACCGATTCTCAGAGTCTGGTGTCAGAGGGTTAGTAAAAGGGAGGAGGGAGAGAGAGACACATAGAGAGAGGGAGGGAAAGGGAGAGGGAGAGAGGGG
>NW_019524951.1:255513-328553 GCF_002814215.2 Seriola lalandi dorsalis | reverse complement strand
GGGGGGGGGGGGGGGGGGGGGGGCCAACACAAAATGTAACTGTGGCTTTCTCCCCCTTCATAGACTCAGCGGAGAATATGCGGCCCTCTAGCGACACCTGGCGGCCGCAGTCTGAGCCGGGCTGTGGAAAGCTTTGCAGCTAAAATGAGAGAAGGCCCAGAGAATAACATCGAACCAAATTTACACCCGAATTATACACAAATAACAACAAAATCATGGTTTAAAATTAGGATTAAAGGGCTCGCTTTTTTTTTTTGTTAAATAAATTCATCTGCTGGCAAAGCTTTGACCATAAATCCGGTTTAACTGTTTACACCCTTCACAGTTGGTGCTGTCACAAATCTGTCACACAAACTAGAAAAATGTGGCCTTTATTAGACGTAGTTTGTCTTTCATTTACGCGAACAAGTTTCATTTTGAATTTATTGGATTTCTTTTTCTTTTTCTTTTTTAAAAAAAAATAAATCGGCATTCATTTAAATCCAAAACGGTTAGACAAACAAACAAATAAACAAACAAACAAACAAACACTTATGCCTATGTTTGCCTATATTTTATTTATTATTGATATATCTGAACGATTTATATTAGAATTATTGCATGTTAAGATAAAAAAAATGACCAAATGTAAGAATTAAAAGTTAAAACTATTGATTATTTTCAAAAGAAAAAAATATATATTAAGTTGATTTATTTATTGTGACTCGGAAAACAGCGCGTCGAAGTAATGAACATTATTTAAGTTAAAGTATTAACGTCGTAAAATGACGTCTTTTAAATGGTTAAATGGTTTAAAATCCCTTTATTTAGATGTCAAACTTTAAAAAATTTTAACAAACGAATTTCAAAACTGATTGTGTTTTTCTTTCCTGTAAAAATAAATATTTTCGTCCCAAACTCCTGCACTGGTAATATTAACTGTCCCCCCCGTCCCCCTCCCTCCCCCCTCCTCCCTCCTGTCTGCAGACTCTCTGCAGAGTCTCAGCTCTGCTCGGCTGTGACACAGTTTGAACAGGTCACCGCCGAGATTAGAGCCCGTCGTTAACGCCTCGCTCGGATACACCAAATGCTGATTTAATGAGCTTGCATTGGGTGTTTGTCCCAGAATACCTGGTGTGCATGTGTTAGTAACGCCGCAGACTATAATCCCCGTGTTGCCCCCTCAAAACACGTGGCTTTAGGAAGAGCCTATACCTGCATTCACAAGAAGCGCTGCGAAGATCTGACTATGATTTCTTCTTTTATTCCGGTTAGATTGAACAGGTCGAAGCCTGTAAGGCCCGTATCCAGCCACATTACCACATGTAATTGAGAGAAGTTTAAGTGGAGGCCGGGAAACCGAGGAGTTAATAGCGGTGACCCTCTCGCTGTGCCTCTGTCGCTCATCATTTATCAGGCTTAAGGGGCTTAAACAGGCAGCACAGACCCACCTTTTTATTACATATCAAACCCTCTCTCCCTTATCTACATTATAGGAAATACATGCATCGTTGCCTGTTATGCGGATTTGGAAATAGAAACATGTCCAATAAAGTCGCCCTCCTCCGCTGATCAGAGGAAATATGGCTTTAGGCGCTGCACAGACAAGCCCGGCGCTTTAAGCCTTTATTAAATTGTCTTAATTCCCCCTCTCCACTTTGAAATACATATAAATTCCACTCTTGTGTTGTTTGTCCAGCGCGGGAGCGGAGGGGAATGTGAGTGTGGAGGGTTTCATGCTCCCAATATGATTAAGAAGTGGATACAATTGCAGCAGAGTTTTTTTTTTTTTTTTTTTTAAAGCATCGCTGCCTCCCAAAGCGTGTGAGCTGGTGAACTTGTGAGGAATCCGAAATAATGCCAGTGCCAGAGAGATTCAACATGAATTTAAAAAAAAAAAAAAAAAGAAAGAAAAAGAAAATCTTATCCCAGCTTACACTGAATATATCAGGCGAAACTATCTGCACAAATGGGAGCTGCTTTATTCATACAATTAATTAAAGGTGAGAAAAGAAAGAGAAAAAAAAACTTCCTTGTGAGAAGTTAGGGTATATTTAGCCTGTTTAATGCGACTTCAGTCACTCTCCTTTATTTATAGCCTTAATGAATTACATGTCCTTTAGAGGGAGCGCATAAAAACAGCTGCTGAGTCTCCACTCTGTGAAAAATTCAACCTAAAAGTTCATTTTTGTGTTAAGGGACTGAGTGCTAAAATGATTTCATAATTGGCTGCAGCAGTGTGAGATTGTATTTTTTTGTACATACACATTTTTTTTTTTGAAAGAAATGCTGGCACAGTCTTTCAGTGAAACTTCAGGGCCATGCCTAAGTTGTCTGCTTGATTCCTCCAAGGAGAGCTCAGTCAGTCAGCCTGAACGCAGCTGCATTCACATGGAGTGACGGATTTTGATATTCTAGTCACACAACAGAGTAAACACTGCTCTCCTATTCAATAAACATCATTGACAAGGTTCCATATCCAGCCATTTGAAACACTCAGCTTCACCCCATCCAGTATCAGCACTGTAAAAAAAAAAAAGAAAAAAATGAAATGTAAATAAATGAAAATCACAGTAAGATTTCTTTTTGAATGCTGATGTTTGAACATAAAGTTCTGGATATCTTTAACAACACGTCATGTACATATTGTAACTTTTTTTTTTTTCCCTTTTGTAAGTTGACTGTAATTTTGTACCTGTATTGATGATTTCCCAGTTGATGCTTTAATGTAATGCCATTAAACATTTTTAAAACTATCACTCGGTTTCTTCTTCTCTTATTTAAAATGTGTGTTTCTGCTTCAGCACATGTACACAAGCTCATTAGTAAGAACTCTCATTGAGTTATTTCTCCCTCACACACACACACTCTCACACACACACACACACACACACACACACACACACACACACACACTGACTACAGGCTAATCGAATGACTGAACCCCAGAGACAAAAACTATTCATTTGACTTATAATAATCTTGCACTATTTTTAGTGATGCTTTTCTGCAGTAACCCTCGCCGTCTGACCTCGTGCTCACTGCCGTCACAGCAGGGCACGGTCCCACCACAACAAACACTGCTGAACGTTTAAGAAAACACACACTACTGGCTTAACACAACACACACAGTATGTGTCTTACTCATGACTCCGCTTGTTTGAAATACTTGCAGAAAACAATGCAGGTAAACAAATGCAGATGGTTTGTTTGTGTTTGGGTGTTTTGTTTTTGTCCCCTTGCTTTGCTTTTTTTTTTTTTCTTCCTGTTTATGTGTTCCCATTTCCATCTCCTCTCCAATACCCCCCCCCCTACACATACACACACACACACACACACACACACAACCCCTCCTCCTCTCTCCCTCCCTCCCTCTCTCCCTCCCTCCAGTCTGGTTCTGCAGGAGTTCACATGATCAAGCAAGGTACCCAGGTAATTACCTGGCATTGTCAAATAAAGCGACCACTGATTCAAATGAGGAGTGAAGTATCAAAGACCAGCGTTGCCTTTGCAGCCACTACTTATCCACACAGGAGACAAGGAGGAGATCTGAGAGCCCGGGGACCTGCAGAGAGGCAACAACAACATTCAGCCTTCCCTTCCTAGATAAATATCACCAATAGGAGCAACAGAGCCAAACATGCCCAGGTTCACTAGTAACAGCGTATTTATTTGTATTACATATCCTACTTGTCCATTATTAGCTCGTGATATCCGCAGTGCAGCTTTAACAAGGGGGATTTTGCTATATTCAGGGACCTTCCTCGTGTGCGTCCCGCTGAGTCTCTCTCAAAGGTCAAAGGTTGGAAATTCATGAATGCGATTGTGCTCTCAAGCTGCTGCAGTCAGAGCGGTCGTGCAATGTTTCCGATCATCTTCCGCTAAGGCATTTGTTCTGTATTTATGGAGGAATAAAGAGAAGCCAGTCGCCATGATTAAAGCTGAATAGCACATTAATGTGCGGCAGAGTAAAAGTCCAAAGTCGTCAGCCTAATCAACTCGGATAACCGCAAGAATCTTTTATGATTTGAACAGTTTGTGTTTTATTTCCCTCTCGCTGAAAAGTTGTACAAACTTTTCAAATGAGCTTACACACACACACACACACACACACACACACACACACACATCACCCGTTCTCTCCCACTGCACCGCGCCATTCTGCTTTTACAGCATAATCTAATAAAGGCTATAGAGTAGTTTCTTCTGCTGTGTAATGACGCTCTTGGTTTCGAGCAGCGCTGACAACAAAGACCTTTGACACAGTAAGTGGAAGGTGATCTCAATGAGCAATGTCACTGCTCTGGAAACAGCACCTAAGAAACCTCATTTCTGCTCCCCTCACGTTCAAACTAGACAAGCGGCGTCCTGGGATTTCAGTTCGGCACAGAGAGAGTACCTGTAATTTGACTTGCCATGTCTAAATGGAAGTTGAATAGGTTACATTGTGCAACAACAAATAAAATGCTCGCATTGCTTTAGTGAGTGTTTTTCATGGTTGGAGGCGAAATAGGGTTGGTGACGATGTCTGAGTGTTTAATGCTATAAACACACAGACTTCCCTCCCTCTGGCATATGGAAGGCTCCCAGGGACACTTTGCATGTAAATATTCATAGCGTGATGGGATGGGCTATTAATTATTAAGCACAGTAAAGAAGTGTAATACTTCAGCATTTAACACATGAATCTTATTTTTTATTTGCTCCACCTGAGGACGAACATTCGGAGGCGGAACGACATTTTTCACAGAACGGCTGAAAGGCTGAAAAATGGGAGATGTGCTGGATAGTGATGACTTTTCAAGAAAAGAGAGAGGAATAATTCTCCGGTGCGCAGGAACATACATGAATAGGGGAGTTCAACTGATCACGGCACGGCACAAATCTTCCTCCTGCATCCGGAGCAGACGCGTGACCGCTGTAAAATTCAAAACGTTACTTTCCTTTGTGGAACTCGAGCACTTGCTGTGTAACTTTCCAGGTGAACTGCATCGACACACACTCCTGCAGCTCTTTCCCCCCCTGCACAGCGTTGCGGCCTGCGGCTCATGACAGACTGTCACACCGCTATGAAGCTCGAGTGGGGCCACCAGCGAGCGGCGGTTAGAGGTTCATACCTGAGCTTTCAGACACCAGACGCCTGACGACTGAGGACAGAGGTGGTCCTATATGGCTGTAAAGTCAGATAAGGGGAGGAACTGTGAATAACGAAAAGAAATCGTAATTCTACACCTAATATGGACACTGACAGTGTTGTGCTGCAGTGGTGTCATGTTTAAAAGACACTATGTTTGATTCTGAGGGGGTGGGGGTGGGGATGGGGGGGCACATTTGGATGCATAAAGCAATATTTGAGTTCTTCAATGAGTGGCTGTGGCTCTCCCTCCGAAGCAGCATGCGTTTCTGAAAGCTACAGATATGAAACAGACAGGCTTTTCAGTGACAAGCAGAAGAAGAAGAAGAAGAAGAAAAAAAAATGACCTAGATACGATCAGGTCTTTGAGAGTTCACATCCTATTGTGCCATTGACAGAAATGAGCCAGTGATCTGCATCATTTGTGTTGACATGAGTCAAAATCAAAAAGGACACTGCCAATTCTGGAGGATTCCTCCATCCCTGCAATTCAATTCAGTTCATTTATGCCCTGAAAAACTCAGCATCATCTGAGTGGAATTGAATTAACAATTTCCCTAGCTGATTTGGTCTTTTAAAACCCTCATTACACAGAAGCATTGTATATATTATCAAATCCCTCAGAGGAATATGGAACGAGGAGTCTATGTTCATCCTATCATCACCAAGTTGTAATATTATAATCAATTAGCATGGATGAACTAATTGTCCAATCTCTTACTTGCTAATTAAGCCTGGAAATATAAATGGGACAAACTAATGTACCCTGTTTTTTGTTTTTTTTTAATTTTTTTTTTTTCCTTCAAGGGGATGCACAAATTGAGCTCATGCTTTAGTTAACGTGGTCGGATTCTTCAGCGGGATCGTCAATATGTATGAGCAACATCAAAGAGCACAGATAGAAATGAGGCCTGCACAAAAGCGGAACGCATTTCAGATCCCGAATATGCAAATGAACCGGTTCTTGTTGAACTCTGGTGTTTGCATAACATCGGTTGACACAGTCTATGAGAGCTTTTCTGTGCCACTTGTGTACAGACTACAAAACACACTGTCCTTTGGGATATTTTATTTTAAAAGGCACACTAGGAGCTCTGCATAAATACACTGAATTTCAATTTCAATTTAGTGGCACAGTTCTTCCAAATTGCCGCAGCCTGAACGTCTGAAATTACATAATTTCACGTAGAGAAGGGCGTGCGTCCAATGCGGGTTGGTCGTTATCACTCAGTCACATGAATGTCATATGGAATCACTGCATGTGATGTGACATTTTGACCAAAACAAAAGGGGTGTTAACTCCAGACCGAGGCTGGCGCTGTAATGCAAAAGTTCACAAGACAACAATCAAACCCTCAAATGTGACACTCCAGGAAAATCAGTGAGACGTTTGCTTGTGTAACTGTGCACCTGAGTTTCCAGGGAGTCGCCTTTCCACCGCATAGAGCATGATTCACTAACAGAAACCAAGAAACAATAAGCCTACTGTAAACGCAGCCGGTGATCCAATGTCTTTTCATTTAAATGTAGGTATAATGACAAGGAAAAGACTTTTTTAACCCCCTTAAATAACACTATCATGTATTCAAACTGAATGTCACACTCACTGCTTTTTGTTTGTTACACAAGGCCAAAAAAAAAAAAAAAAAGGCCCAAAATGGCAGCCAACTTTTTGTTTTTGCTCTTCAGTCCTTTGTTCTGAGCTGTTGTCAAATTTGAAATTTAATACTATTTTTCACCTGACTCCATCTGTAGGAAAGATAGCCAGCATTCTCCTTTAATATTCACTGGTTGTTAATTATTTAAGGTATGTATTTGAATTATAAATATACTAGTTATACAGAAGTAGGCAAAGCAGGCATATAGCCTGAGGCCAAATTCCTCCATTACCCATTATTTTCCAGTCTGCCGTCTCCATATGCCTGCCTCCTATTCCTATGTCATCTCCAAAAACACTGAGGCATTCCTTTGTACTTACCCGCCCCTCCCCACTTTGGCCACCCGAAAAATCTCCCCCTCCATACATATGTGTGTTGCCTCCTTGAAGTAGGATGTCACACTTGTCTTAAATATAATGAATCACTATCTTCAAGGCATCCCTGGATCCCAAACACTCCCCACAGAAACCTGCCTAGTCCTCCCCCGTTTCCAGCCTTCCTACATGTCACAAATCATCCGTTGTGGAGGGCTCTCCACTAAATCATTAACATTGTCAGAAATGACTGGGCCAAGACTGGGAAGAGCCCAGAGATGCAGCCGAGGCGTGCGTACGTGTGATGGGAATATAGAATGGTAAACAAAGAGACACAGCCTCATCCTTGCTCTTCCCTTTTCCTCGCCGTTCCCCTTTGCCTCCCCTTTGTTTGTTTTTTTTCTTGTTTTTTTTATTTCACTCCTCTTCCATGGGATTTCCCAACAACAAGAAAGACGTACAGTGTGAGGAAAAAGTAAAGAAACTGTCAAAGAAGTTTTAACAACTCACGTGAAATTCTGAACCTCTTTTTCTCTAAAACGCTGCTGAGTTTTTCCCCTTTTTCCTTGGAGTTTTTCTTAAAAGCCCTTTGTTATGTACACACTGAACACAGAACTGTGCAGCGCAATATATGAGATTATGTCTCTGGGCCGTTTCGATAACAGGCATTCATGAGTCCACTGTTGAGCCGATAATCAGAAATATTACTTCTTGACTTGACTTTCTTCCTCGTTACAGAATAATAATTCTCCTGTCATACAGCATTATGGTCTGTTCCATACATGTGGTGTGTCTTAAAATGCAAGCTCCTCATGTGATGCTACTTATCTCGCTATTTCCATTTAATGCTATAGCCACACTTATACCTTACGCCTACACCACTACCTATGCTATCATCCATCAAAGGGATTACTAATTTTCCTTCAATTTCCGTTGCTCTCTTAAGAATTCTAAAGGATGATTGATAATAGATGAAGGAAAAGCACAGTGGTCCTGTTTTTAACCTTGCTCAAGTCATTAATCCGCTTTATACCCATGAAGGTAGTAAAGGAGACAATGAATTAGTCATTAAAGCACAGGTCAGTTTATTAGAATTCCTGATTGAACTGTAAAACGACTTCTCCCGGGCTGCCGGGGCGGACGGAGGAATCTGAAGAACCAGGGAGGGGTGAAAAAAAGAAGAAAAGAAGCTGAGGGAAGCAGGCAGAGGAATTCCTGCACACCAGCGTTTTTCTCTTGAAGAAAACGACAGAGGGGTGTATCGGCAGCCATTGTTCACCTGACAAAATAACGGCTAATTAGTGCACGCCGTGTGCCTCTACATAGTGAGAACAATCACGTGGCAAAGATCATTTGAAGAACGATGAAAGCACAGAAGAGATGCCGGCGTGATGGATGAGGAGAGTATACACACATAGATGTACACAGAGACCTGTAGTGACCGTTTATATGGTTCAACCGGGTGCTCTGCTTCTCTGTTGCCATGTAATGCGAGCGCTGGCTTATGTTTGTCACCATTTATTAAGTCATGAGGCTGTTGGCTCCACTCCACAGGAAAAGTTCAGACGGACTCGGATGTTTGCGGCTCCCTAAAACGGAGTAATGATCTAATGATTAGTAAGGGGGTCACGCAGGGACCCGTCTGAGAGGATGTAATGGATGGGATCAAACCAAAACATGGCGCAAAAGTTGGCACCGTTAAAACAATGGATTCAGTATGTCGCGGGGAGCGTCGGCTTTCAAAGTTTGCCTTAATTACATTCTGCTACTTGTGCGCGGAAACATAGCTGTTGAGATTTCATGTGAAAATGAACTGAAATATATTATAAAATAATGATAAACAACTTTTTTTTTTAATTTAAATCTGCACTGTATCTATTACTGCCAGAGGTTGATCACAGGAGCACTGCTCACATCAATATTCTGAAACCACTCGGCATACAAAAAGTGTGACGTTCGAGAGTTGTCGCTTGTAAACACCATCTTCCACTCCCAATAAACACATATCCCAGTTATGAGAAACCTGAGTGTGACAGCTGAGATATGCCATTATTAGCCAGCATTCTTGGTCATGTAAACATCTTACTCCATTAAATGGTGATTTTTGTGGCCCGTGTAAACTCTGTTTCCATGGCAGCAAACAGAATATTGTTTATTTATGTAAACAAGGGTGGTTGTGAATGAGATATGAAGATCAATATAAACAGCCTGTCCTAAATATGACCTAAGCACGGCTTTGCTGTTGTGGAGTACTGTGTGATCATCACGCATCATTTGCAGCAGCGTATTAAGATGGTTTTTAAATTCTGTAAAAAAAAAATTAAAAAAAGGTATTTATTTTATACCCTGCTTGAGCTGTGAGGTTGTTTTCAAACCAGTCACAGCCTGAGGGGCTTTCAAGAGCGGATTTCAGCGCGTCATGCTAACCAGGAAGGCCACTTATCACAGTGGTGGACTTCAGAGGAGCTGGCAGGGCAGTGGGGCTCTCCACTTAATGTTTTGTCTATGCCAGAAGAATCGAACTGCGTCACTTTGAGGAATGCTCGGAAACAGCCACACCAGGTGCTTTGCGCATGTGGGCGCCCACGGCCTTGACTTACACCGCGGTGATGTCTTGTTTACAGTCATGTCTACAGACTGTCATCCCAGTCTGTCTTACTCCCTAACTAAATGGAACTTTCATTTCCTGGTTTGTAAATGAGTCTCTCCCTCTGCTTTTGTTTCATATTTATTTATTCAGTTTATGTGACAGGAACAATGCAAGTTAATCAACATCTCAGCTTTCACATCACTGTAAATGTGTCAGACCCTCTTCTCTCCCTCTCCCTCTCTCCCCTCCTCTCTTCCCTCCTTCCCTCCTCTCATTCCTGCTCTCCTCTCCCTCACAGTGTAGTGGCCTCTCAGCGTAACTCCAATCAGCAAATCAGCACCGTAACTCTAATGAGTGAAATTGCTTATGAGGGGAATCTGTTTCCGATGGTGGGCCCGATGATTAATGCGCACTGACAACATGTCTTTCCTCGAGGAGCTTTGCCGGGCTATGGCAGCTGTGTGACGCCACCTCCTCAAAGATGGCCCCCTCTTCCTCTGAGAGGCTGACATCCCACAGGGAGAGGGATAAACTGGAGATGCTTCTGAGGATCGGCTGCAGAATGCACGAGAGGCTCAAGGGTTTGGGACAGCCCAGCGATGAACACTGATCATAATGGTGAAATATTATCCTTACTTTACTTTACTTAAAGTTATGATATGCCACTATGTCCCACATTAAAGTTGATGTACTGTATATGCTGCATTCACACGATGTCAGCTAAAAAGCCTGGAGGAGTTCAGACATATTATAGAGATGGTTACTCTTGTTTCCAGCCTTGTGGTTACATCATTTAAATAGATGACACGATCAACTTTTGCTTTGTTACATATTTGGAGTGGTTCGTAAACAAGTGACAGCAAATACGAACAGCTGCTTTTAAATTAGCTGAATCCATAATAGTGTGATACTGGATTTTATTTCAATGTAACTGCCAGCAATGGCGGCTTTGCAGCTATTTTATATTCCCGATATCTCTGAGTCAGAATTACAACTCAGAGGCTGACCTGAACATTTTTTCCAACCCGGTGGCTTGTAATTACGGACCGAGTGACATACCGTGAAACCAGCAGTATCTTATGCTATAATTAATATATATATATATATATATATAACCTTAGCTTCTGGGGTTGGTGAGCTACATGTTGTAGGAAGTTCATGTAGTTCTACCTCTACACTAACTATTCACATGCATTGGAAACTTAACTCAAGATAACATGTTAATGCAGACTAAGATAAATGTCTTTAGACATAATTAAAAACTGAAATTTAGGATTTAAATTTCTTTGGGAACTTTATATTAACACAGAAATACTGAGACTAGTAAAGGGCTGATTGCTAGCTGTGGATAAAAGTATAGATTGTTTGTATCCTGCTGAAAGTAAGGTGGCACTGATTGGATTTTGCAAGACTTTGGTTGCAAAAAGTTGAAATAGTTTCAATCTAATATCATCTAATAGCATCAATTTATCTGTGTAAAGATTTTGCCATGCAGTTTACAGTATATGGTGGAGATTATTTTTCTTGTAAGATATCTGGGTCTATTGGGCCATTGTAAGCAAATCATTGATCATCATTTATAATAATGTAATGTTGTATATTTTGACGGGGTTTTTTTTGCATCAATGTGAAGTATTTGCTGGATTAGCTAAAGTATTCCTGCCGCAGTTGTTTCATGCATCAACAATTTCTCAATTCATTTTCCAAATGTATTATGTCACAATTCATATTAAAGCTATGCTATTCAGTAAAATGCATATATTGTAATGCAGGATTGCATCCATACCATAGCATTATATACAGATCAGCTTTGGTTGTAACAAGTTGCATGTAAGAGTTTCATGTGATGAACCCACCACCACACACACACACACACACACACACACACACACACACACACACACACACACACACACAGTTTCATATGAGGGGACTCATGCCTCAGCTGTTCAGCTGTTTCCATTTCATCATGGGTGTATATTTCATCAGGCTCCTGTTAATGCTGAGAGATTTCTCACAACTAATGGGCATTTACGAATCTCTTATTAATGCTACATGAAATTAAAACAATGGTCCAAACAATGGCTAAACAAGTAAGATGACAGCACTGACAGTCACACTAACTGACTAAAGGCATTGGGTCAGCAGTTTGAAAAAAATACTTTTACCATACATCATCTGCAATAAAAGCGTCTTAGGTATGTATGCATGCATTCGTACTGTAACCCGTGTGTCTGTGCTGTATAGCATGTGATGAGTCTGGATTAATAAGGAGCTATTCATCTCCATACTTCACACCTCAAGAGAATTTCTTATCTACCATAACCA
The DNA here is from genome assembly GCF_002814215.2 of Seriola lalandi dorsalis. Classification (NCBI taxonomy): domain Eukaryota; kingdom Metazoa; phylum Chordata; class Actinopteri; order Carangiformes; family Carangidae; genus Seriola; species Seriola lalandi. The sequence goes on along the minus strand of NW_019524951.1, from coordinate 316,550 downwards.
TTCTGTAAATTACATTACACAGACTCTGAAACACTTATCCTTGGTTTGTAAGGCTCTAATGTAACATGCACCATTATCAAAGAATTTCTACCTAACGACCCAACTAACCCGAACACTTCTTTTCTCATTCCAAGCTTGCAGATGAGATGAGACCCCACTGAGCCAATGAGCTTCAACAAAACTGACTTGATTGCCAGGGCTTTAGCGTCAATGATCCTAGAATAACAAGGAGCATATTGTACCATCAGCACAGGGCTGCACAGCCAGGCCTGTTCCAGGTTAACAGGCTCTCAGATTCCTGGGCTCAATGATGGAGGTAATGACATCCTCATGATCCAGCAATACAGCTGAATATTTAGCCATATGGACAGAGGGGAAGAAAACCACCGAGCAGAACAACTGGACATCTAACACATTCAAATAATGTGTAAAATTACCTTTCAATTAGAAATAATGGAGGTAATATAAAACTTAAGTCACAGTAAATGATGAAAGATTTTTATATCATATCCTCTAGCTGTTTAATCTTTTTAAAGGGTCAAAGGGTGAATGTGCAGTAAAAAAAAACAAACAAACTATAAAGTTATCAAAAAAACACACAATAGACAATATTTAGTAGGACTGTCCCCTAAAAGTGCATCAGTCGATAAAACCCCGAGTCAGCTACTGCTCAGATAGCCTCAGCTCCACTGTCTGGCTAACAACACTGCTGGCATCCCGGCAGAGGACACACTCTGCCATGTGGTAGGTTTTCAGAACTGAGCTCTGAACAATAACTTACTCTGACCGTGTGGAAACGATAAACACAGACATACAACTGTGGGTTTTTCATCAATACCTGAGAGCTGTTACAGGAAAACAGTGTGGGGCTGAACTGACACATGTGCAGGGGAGTGAATGACACATTTCTTCTATTTTTAGATCAGGTGTAATGAACAAAAGATTGATTATAAAAACAAACACAAACACAGACACTCATTCAAGGACACACACACACACCTGGAGTTACAAGTAACAAATCTGAGTCAATTCTGAAAATTTGGAGTGGTGGACAGCCCTAATATTTAGATCATGAGTGACTAATACCAAAAAATTAACAACCATAAATGTGCTTTAGCGTTGTGTCTATGAGGCACATTTACAGTATCTGTTTGCAAGCAAGTCATTATCACAGTGAGACCACTGACACTGCTACGCATCCCTGTCAATATTTTGAGTGGAGCAGCAGTACTTTACACAACTCTATATGAAGTGGTTTGACACTCCTACTAATTGTGTGTGACTGTTATCAAGCATGGAAAATCCATTTCTTAACATTTCTGCCGTAAAGACACCTTGTCAGCCTGTCCCTGCCAGATGCCACAGTGGTGGCGAATGAGTGAAGGAAAAAAAAAAAAAAAAAAAGCTTATTTTGATTATTAAGATATGATTGACACATAAACAAAGAACAGTCATAGTGCTTTGTGCATTTGTTTTTAATTTTCCACAAGTTTTTAATCACAACATATGACATCTGTCACAGGGAGGCCTCTGATGTGAGTGGGATGGAGAAAAAAAATACCACACATGTGGCTCTATTTGCGGTGAATGCATTACAGTATGTTTATGTATGGCTTCATGCATGGGTGCATAGACAACTGCTTGCACATGTACACTGTATATTTAAATAAAGCTTGTATACATCTACATGTTGTACCTGCTATATGTATAGGAGCACATGCATGTGTACCTGGGTTGCCGCAGAGAGTACAAAAGAAAGGTAGCATTATCATTGCTTTACATATCTGCCTGTCTGCTACCACCACTCATAAGCTTAGTCCCTGTCGCTAACCGCCTTGGGAGTTCAGATAATGTTCCTGGGCTGGCAGAAGACAGGTTGATAGCTGTCAGGGACAGAAGCAGAATAAATGACAGGGTTGCATTGGGGCGCCTCTAAGGCGCATTAGGGACCTCAGGATCCCAATCCCCAAACACGGGATGAAGAATCATTTTGTCACAAAGGCACAGGGTCGCCCATCACTGTCTAATGCATGCCTTGATTAATCACAGGGATGGATCAACATTATGTCCTATTCAGGGTGATGCTTAATTGCCTCCGCCATCCAACTCATCCATTGCCCTTAATGACTGTGCGTCTGCTTCCCTGGACACATGGTTAGTCTGGTGGACTGTAGCTTAGCAGGACAGGACCCCCTTAGACATCATCACCAGCTGAGAGCTCACCCTCTTCCAGACACCTTTACCTCCCCCTAACCGCGAATATGTGGATAAATGGTGCCGGCTTCATCGCCCGTAGCCCTGTGTTTATATTCACAGCAGAATGTCTGCAAGTGTTAATGTATGTAGATTTCATTTCTGATGAGTGATTATTTGACTGCTCATTTTGCCTGTGATTTATGGCACGTTCTCTATCTCCTGACTGCAGTGCCACTCTTATCTTTAATAAAAGAGATGAGGACATTAATCAGGTTTTGTTGGCGGCCCTTACTAAGACATTAAATGTATTGTATGGGGTAAGTAAACACGCTTCACATCCTTCTCTCACACAGACGAGAGAGAGAGAGTGAGAGAGTGAGGGAAGGAGAAGAAAGGGGAAAAAAAAAACCCTCATTATATTTATCATAATTTCACATCTGCTGTTTTTGAAGCAATGTACCATGAGCCCATAAAGTGTATTACAACTGTGCATAAATTCAACTGATTTGTGGCTGGAGTAGCTAATTCCTTGAGTACATTTTAGAAAAACAAGCACTGAGCCCTGAAATTGCAATTCCATAAAGGCTTTAAATTACTGAGTACAGAATCAAGAACTCGCCTGATGTGCCGCGCATGGTGACCATGTTATAGGGAAAAGCAGCGCTTCCCGAGATAGAGACAATAAAACCTGAGATGAGTGAGCCATATACTCAAACAAAATAAAGGGAGATAAGATGGGCTGGCAACGTGATGAGGGGGAGTGACTATCGTACCCCTGCATCTCATTTTACCCTTTTAACCATGAGGATGCATTTGAGAGGACACATTTTTTTTTTCCCTCTCTCCCATAATATCTGTCTCTCTCTGCTTCATCCCTGTAGAAGAGTTAGTGGATGGATGCCAGCGCTGCATGCGAAACCTCCTCATTCAGAAGCAGTTAAAATGATATGAATCTCATCATTAGCAAAAGAGGGAGGATGTGTACTGTGGGATACTCCTCGGCAGAATCAAGAAGAAATAAAACAAAACACACTTTCACACCTACAATACCAGCTTGTGCACACCATACGCACAGCCTCCATTCATTCGTTAATTTCCCAGAATCCCTAACAAACACATTCAAACCGATGGGAAATTTATGCTTTCCACTTTAACCGGCTTGTTATTCTTGGCAACGTTTTCTCCCCAAATCAATAAAAATCCTGAACCCACATTTGATACAAAGCCTTGTTTTGTTATCGTGCAAACTTTAGGGTGTCACATTGGCGCAGACCGTATTAATATTTCATGTCATTCCTTCCAGCCACTCTCTTTTTCTCCCTTTCCCTCATGCACTCCCATCCTATATACCTCCTCTATCCTCCATCGCTGTCTCTCACCTCCCCGCTTTCCTCCTCTTCTATCTAGAGTCATTTGGGATCGGCGTGAACAAGATTTTCATATCAGGTAAATGAATATCTTTATCACAGAGGCAGGAGCCGGGATGCTCGGGGAGCTGGAGAGAATAATCACACAGAGCAAACAGTCTTGGGGAAACAGAGAGGCGCTCAGTAATAACAACCTCTCTCAGTCTCCAACACTGCTCTCTGTGTACATCTAAATAGCCCGCTTACTGCGGTGGATCCTGCGGGATCAATGGCCTTGCTGTGGCTTAGCTCTGACCTTTAACCTTTGATGAGCCCGCAGGGGAAAGAAATAGAAAAAAAAAAAAAAAGAAGCCTAACGGTAAACGTTGTTGTTATGTTTGAGATGTGAATGTGAATGTTCCCCAAAGGATCAAATCTACTGTATCTATTTAAGCGTCACTACGAGATTCACATTTTTGATTTTTGGTGAAATGTTTAAACTATAGTGTAAAATTTTACAGAGGGATATTTCTTCACAACTAATGGACGGATAACCATGAAATTGGGCACATCACATTCATGTCTCCTTCAGGATGACTTCCACCCACTTTAGTGTTCCTCTGGCTATCCGTGTAGCATCACCATGAGGTTGGAATTCAATTTTTTCCGGCGCTTTGAAAGTACCGATATTCCCATCAGCCTCAGCTACACGTTGTGATTAGTGCTAATTAGCAAATGTTTAGAATAATAAGACGATGGTGAACATAGTAAATACGCGCCATCATCGCCATTGTGGGAATTTTAGCATGCTGTCATTAGCATTTAGCTCAAAGCACCGCTGTGCTGCTAATGAAAATATGTAAGACAGACTAACATTTTTCACACTGTTGTGTTCGCAATGCAATGATCTATGTGGGTGAAAAGCTAGATAAAAAGACAGACTTGAAACAGAGCATATTGTTTATAATAATGATGCGTGTGAGAATAAAACAAATGTTAGAGGCCACCTTCTTAGCTGCACAACACTGCAATGCTAAAATGTTTAAGGTTTTCATAAATATGCTGAACTCCATTTGTTTATGTTTCGCTGGCTGGTTAACATTTCATTTACCTGTGTAAAAAAATTAAGCGCAACTCATTCTTCTCTAATGTGGAGTGCCCGAACAAAAAGCAGACATCTCTCTTTATTACAATACCCAATAATAGTTGATTTAATGGCTATAAAATGTGTTCATTAGAAGGTTATAGTTAAGAAATATTGAAAGTATACCTAAAAGTGTCACTTTTATAGTGAATGAACAGGATAATATAATCTAAAAAGGGTGTGATTATAGTCAAGTCTTGTCCTCCAGCATTATCTCAGAGCTCATAAAGAGATGAAATTTAATATGATGCTTTCAGTCAGTTTAATTGAATTTTAATTGCCACTTTGGACAGAAGGTTTAGATCTAATCAATAAAATATTAAACTTTTGGGGCTTTGACGTGGAATGGTCTCCCTGTCGCGCCCGCTGCAATGCATCGTGGGACCCACGGGTATAAAATGCCTGTTTATGAGCTGAGGTAGCTGAGCCAACACCTTGCTGTTTTCCATAGTGTTTCTACAGAATGCAGTGGATAAATAACACAAGGAGAACAAGCCGAGATTCCATTAATTACATTGGTGTGGAAGAGCGGTCGGTCACCTTCAAAGGAAGGCCTTTAATGTGCCAGAGCTATAAATATTTTGAAATGTCACACCTTGGGAAGACAGCATCAGGCCAGAGCCGGGGCGATAAATCAGAGCCTGAGAAGAACCAGGAAAGAAAATATGGCTCTTTGGTATTTTAGAAATAATTACTAATACAAAAGGGGTAATGAATGAAGCTATAAATTACATTAAAACAGACCATTAGGAGAGGATTAGTTTATAAAACTCGTTGCTGCACCTTAAAATTACCCTCTCAGAATATCGCCTATTTTACTCCATCCATAACTCATGGAAATAAAAAACATGTATGCATAATATCACTAACTCTGCTGATTAATGCTAAATTAATTGATTTTGTTCTGCTGCTTTTAAATGAGAAAATGGTTCTTCTAGAGACGCCAGATATGACATCATCCTAACAGATCTCTCTTACTAATATAATGCCAAAGTAATAATGTCCATGGTCAACTTTTATGGAAGCTTCTAAAATCTGCAATGAATCACACGCATTCTTTTGCAGACTTTTGTCCAAGTTAGAGCAGGTATGACCCGGACAGACATCTGTGTGTTAAGTCTTGTATGTGGGCCAGTCATCGTCGGCCACCAGCGTCCCCAGCACCATATACAGTTATAAATCTGAGGGAGCCTTGGTTAGGCTGCTACATGGATGGAAGGAATTTATCCTCCATCCCTATAGAGAGAGCCTGGGAGAGAAAAATGACATGGCCCATCCTTTAAGGCTCATAAAAGTCTAAATTAAATATCAAATTGAACCACTGATGGATAGCGTCCCCTCCATGGATCCCCAGCGCCGCCTCAGCCTCCGCTCCCTGACACGACAGGTGCTGCTCACATGACTGGAGAGCCAGACAACTTTGTTAGCAGGATTGTTCTCGGTTCAGTGTAAAGCTGCTGTGTACAAAATGAGGGAGTCGAGTAAGTGAACATAACAAGGCGCCATTATTCCTCGCTGGTTCCTGCCATAGCTGGATCCTCCCTTCCTTTCAAAGGATTCTTAAATATTACACTGTGCATGTACGACTGAATGAGGAGGTTTTCTTCAGACGACTTAAAAGTGCAATTTGTCACATATCTGAATTACAGAATATATGATTCTCTATATCCATATTTATAAACTCATGATTCTCCCATCCTCAGCAGAAGAACACTTCCAAAGATTGCTGTCAGGCGGGAACACCTCATTGGGAGATACTGTAATACTAATGCCAACCCCGGCACAATAGCTGGCGCTATCGCCAGGCTAAAACTGTACATTATGAATCATCAATTGTCGCCCTGCTTTGTATTATCCCCAGAGAAAATCCCAATCTGGGCTTGAGCCCACGGCTGATGGACACCCCATTATTCACTCGCGCTTCTTCAGCTCTGAGACAGGAGTGGGGATAGGCAGTAAAACGACGGCCTTAAGATTAATCCTCCGCTCTTTCTCCTGCTTCCCAAATCAGAATGAAATAGAACATTCCCTCTCCTTAATCAAAAAGTTTTTATCACCCCCACCCCACCCCACCGCCTCCAACTCAGGAAGTGGGGATAATGCTTGTTCCATAGCTCGTCCTGTGAACTGACATTGGGGAGGGTGGTGAGAGGGATCTGCTCTTGCTGCCTTTTGTGCTGTAACAAGTGAGCACAATTTAGATGAGCTGGTGGTCGTCGATCAATACATGTATTATCTAGCACGCGATGCACCACGCAAGCCTTAATAATGGGGTTAGCAATCCCTACAAAGCTCCCATAGCACCCACATCACTGGATGGACTTCACAATTAAGATAATAACATCGTGAAAGTCAAACAGAGCAGAAGTTCATGGTGCTGCTGTGTGATGAGGGAGAAGGCAATGGAGGGAGTTTATAGAAAATAAAACCTTTTTGCCTGGAGCTTACCTCTGATATTACATAAGAAGTAAGCTCGTAGCCAATTAGATTAACTGAAAATGAACTTCACACTCTTCTTTCCCCTCTCGAGGATGTGTAGCACAAAGTGAGATGTGATTTGGTTCTCAGCGAGGTCACAGGCGTCAGGTGAGCTGTGAAGCTGTGGTTGTAGTCACCTGGGTCTCTCCTCACACAGCCAGGTTCCAACCGAAGCCTCGATGCCACCGCGCCTCTGCCCCGCATCACTTAGCAGAGGGGTGTGAATTTGTTTTCACCCAGGCGTTAATGAACTGTGGGCTTTGTGGGCTTAATGAGAGTGTGCTTCTATTGATCAAAAGGTACCTGGGAGGATAATAAGAGTTCACAATTCAGAAAGTTCTCCCTTTCCACAGTTTAGGAGGTGTTTTAACAAAAGGGCTGTTGACGGCTACCGCAGCAGTTCATCTCTGACCCGCCAAATCAGCCGCGCGAGGAAACAAGACTCCGGGAGTATTCGTCATCCATCAAGAACACGCAGTTTTATGCCACAGCTCCTGGCTTCCAGCCAAGTCCAAAGCGACTCATTGTACAGCAGCCAAAAGACAAAGGCAGCTCCCCCTCTGCTCTGTGAGAGCAGTGCGTGGAGGTGTGGGTGGTTATGCAGATCACTAATTGTACAGGCCACCGGGGGAAGAGAGAACGGAATGGCAGCCTCTCTGCAAGACATGCCGAGGGAGGGGAGGGACGGACTGGTGTGAGCCTCCCTCCCTCCCTCTCTCTCTCTCTCTCTCTCTTTCCCTCTTCTTTTTCACTCTCTCTACCCTAAATTGGCAGCTGGCAGGCAAATGAATGCGGTGTGAAGTGAGCCCACTGAAGTGCAGGGTCCTGCTGTTCAGGCAACAAAGGAGCTCCATGCGAGACATCTGCTGTTCAGTTATCAGAATACATTTAGTCACGTGCCTCCCTTCCCTTGCTCTTTCTCCATTCCTCTTCCACCACGGCCCCGCGACATCCATTCTGTCAACTGAGAGCCGAGCCTTTCTTTCTCCCCACTTCTCTTCAACGGCATTCTTCTTCAGATCACTCCTCCGCTGACACCCACCCCCCTCCCTTCCCACCCCACCCCTCCATCCCCTTCTCATTCTCTCATTTGCCACCGTAATCCCTCTCTCCACCTCTTCTTTTGCTGCCTTTATTTAAACAGTTTAGGTCTGGCAGATAACCCTGGAGTGCTTCCTATCTGGTCCAAAATGCGTGAACCCTGTGTGAATGATCACAAGACGGCCCGAGGAAACGGCAGACTGAATCTTAATGAGCCACGCTCGCACAAGCAAAAGTAAATTGAGCTTACCACCATGATAAATTAACCTAATGAATGCAATTGTTTTGTGGCACGCTAGCTTGGGCTGGAGCCAGATGGTCAATACTTAGCGCTGAATTTTTGTGGCTCATGTCTTTCTTCCTTTCCTCCTTTCTTTTCTTTTAGGCTCAAGGAGGCATAGAGACGTCAAAAGCTTCTCAACAAAACCGTATTCTAACTTTAATCTCTTCTGTTAAATTTGAAAATCTTTTTTTATTTTCTCAATTTAATGCCTCTGAATTGGTTTGCAATGGATATAGCCCTTGTCAGTAAGCATCCATCCCTCACCTTGGACCAGCGCCTTGCAGCTGAGTAAAGTAAGCAACTGTGGTGACATGATAGGGGTTCGCAGAGGAGACGGCGGTGTGCATTTCTCCCCATTTCCTGTCCTAACTCACGATATCCGTGTTTACTTTAACACTTAATCCGTGTAAAGTGTGTCATTTGGTTTGCACGCTCTTCACTCGCCACTTCATCCTCCATCCTCTCCCAGTGGTGCAGGCTAGCATGAAGGTTGTACATCCAGGAAGGGACAAACCCCCCTCCTGTACTGCGTGTAAACTAGATGACTTCCTCCAGGCAGGTGGCACATATCCAGATGTTCTCTCAATTTCCTCTGTATGTGTGTGTGTGTGTGTGTGTGTGTGTGTTTATGTGTATGCGTGCATGTATTGCTTGACACACCCCAAGCTGGTGACCTCTCTGCTCTCCCTACAACATCACCACTGGAGCAGTTTACACCATAATGACTTGTATCGCCCGAGGCCCCGCCACATCTGTGGCTCCCTTCCTCCATCTCTGTCTCTCAGTCTTTCCCTCTTTCTGTCTCTTTGTCTTTCTACCTCCCTCACACACAACCTGTCCATATATCTCCTGCTCATCCTTTATTCCATCCATTTTTCTCACTTTGTTTTAGTCTGACATAGACTTTCCCCCATCGCTCTGTCCTCAAGCAAGTGCTTTCCAGCTTTGGTCCACAGCACTATTACCAGAGGAAAAAAAAAAAAAAAATTGCACAGCTCACTTTGCAAGGACTTAATGCATGTCTGACATGACACCTATCCGCCGTAATAAACAAACACATCATTCAATGTCAGCAAGCTTGAGAAGGTAGTTGCAGCCCCTCATTGGAAGGGCCCAGTGTCCAAGATAAAGCACAGGGTAGGCTCTGGCAGCACTGACTGAGTCTAATGTCACATGGAGTGACGTGTGCTCCACCAACAACAGCTCATTACCCACTCAGGAGGGGAGGGGAGGGAAGCATGGTGCGTCCAAAATGTGACCATGTGCTGACCAGGCGTTCTGTCCCGTTTCCCCCCTCCCGGCTGTATATGGAGAGCAATGACCTCTCGCTCAGACAGTGCGCCGTTCGATCGATCACACATGACATTTGTGACATTGCATGCATCCCAGATATGCATCTATGCGGTGTCAACTTATCAGTCAAACCGTCTCGCAGGCAGGACATACATATCACATTACATGTTCAGCAGCTCTTGTGTTCCAGCGGGAAAGACGCGTGCGGTTTGACTCGGATTCTTGCACTTTCACACAAGGCAAACTGTGCCTCTGTGAATGTGGCGAGGCGCCGATGCCTGTTTCACCTTTACAGCTGACATACTCCGTGAAATCCAAAACACACAGACCAATTATTGACTTCATGATAACACAGGCTGCCTGTTTTTCACCAGAGATGCACTGTATTATTTATTTATTTTTTTTAAATATACCACAGCCAGCGCTGAGGTACTGTACAGTACCCATCTGGATTTACGTGTACACACAAACACACACACAAGCACGCACACACACACACACACACACAGTCCCCTCACCACACACAGTGTCTTGTTTTCAGGTTCATTAAGCCCCAGTGTTGCCCAGAGTGGCTGACAGGATGAGGAACAGTGCAGAAATCTCCCCCTGCAGGTATCCATTCACATTATCATTGGGAAAAAGCCTCTCTCGTCAGTGCCCTTGTTACGGCTCGAGGGGGGACCACTAATTAGAGAGACAAGAACTGCTTGAGAATAAGTCCATTACATCCATGTGGACCTAAAAGCTTAAAATACCTGGAATATCAGCAAACTCCCAGCACCCCCCCCTCCCCCCAATCGCTCCCCTTCTGCCGAGGGCATCTTTTAAAACAAGGGAAAAATATGGTGGAAGAGATGTAGAGACAGACAGGAATGTAGGACAGAAGCTGTCAGCTATTTGAAAGGCTTTATGAAAATTACCTTCCAATTAGAAGTGATGATCAAATCAGACAGAAACCCCACTCTTGAGTTCCCAATGATTTCTGTGTCTCTCTCACTCAATTTCTCCCTCTTTTCTCTCCCTCTCCTTCTCTGTCTCTCGCTCTGTGTGAAGGAGTGTATGCGTGTGTATGTGTGTGTGTGTGTGTGTGTGTGTGTGTGTGTGTGTGTGTGTGTGTGTGTGTGTGTGTGTGGAAGCGCAGCTCAGATGAACTCATGAAAGGAAATTTGGTTAGTTTTCTCATCCCTGGTAATTATACTAATACATCGGAAATGCCTCCTTCAAAGTGCATGAGCCGTGTGGGGCGCCTCATTACAGTAATATAATTTTGTCTGAAATATGTATCAAACTGATTAACACCACTCATTGTGTATCTTCAAACCCACAGCTACAGAAACAGCAGAGGGGATGCATCAATGAAAAATGCAAGCAATAGGACCGCAACTAATTCTGGAAAATATTTCAACCTAGTTCAAGTAAAACATTTAGCGGTGTTTTAGAAAAATGGTCAACACGACGAGGAGCTTAGTTGCTTCGATTTTTCCACTTTCAGACTTAGAAAAAAAAAACTCAGCAACTGATAAATACTGTTTTTAATATGGGAAGATTTTCACAGTAGCTGATCATTATCCAACACAATGTAAAGTATTTACAATTAGCGCTAACTTCACCAGCTACAACATTATACTGCTTACAGGTTATGGATGGGTAATGATAATCCATTAATTTACCACATATAATAATCTACAGTGGTGGAAGAAGATCCTTTCCTTAAGTAAAAGATATAATATCATAATGTAACAATACTCTGTTACAAGTGGAAATCCGGCACAGTATCAAAAGTAAAAGTACTCATTCTGCAGGATGGCCTTTAACATGTAATATTAATACATATATTGTATCATTGGAACATTATTGATGCATTTACTGCTCAAAGTGGAACTAGTTTTAAGTACTTTATATATAAGTACAGTACTTGAGTAAATGGATTTTGTTGCATTCCACTTCAGATAATATAACACCATCACATGGGCCATTCTGCATAACGAGTATTTTAACATTTGAAATCCGTTCATTTTTGTTAATTGTCCCCATCTTCAATTTTAAATGGAGGACTTTGTTTGCAATGGAGCATTTGCACAATGTGGCATTGCTACTTTTACTTGAGTAAATTCCAAACACCTCGACTTCAATGATAATAAAGTTTGCTGATACCTTTTTACTACTCCTCGCAGCTATTTAAAACTACAGTATCGGAATCTGTGTGCAGGTTTGGAAAGCAGCACACAGCCAAAGACACCAGTGTCAACGCATCTCCATTCTTTTTTGCATTTCGATTTCATTAGGATCCAACAAATGATCCATTAGTTTGGATGCAAGCTCCAAGAAGGCAGGCGAATCCAGTCGGCAGTTGGCAGCAGTTATACGAGTTGATTTAACTGCTGGATAGGGTCCTCTTGTGAAACATGAGTCAGTTCCAGCATTTAACCTCACCATACTAATTTATGCACCATGGCATAGGGTACTTTATCATCTGCTCTTTGGGGAGAGACAGTCATCTCATTAGGCAGGATTTAATGAAATGCAAGGATACACTTCTTAATTCCATAGATGGCTGAAACAAAAATCCAGTGTAAATCCTGCACTCCTCCCTCGCTGTATAAATTGTAGCAGGCAGGAGGAGGCGATGTGAAGGAGGGTGGGTGGAAGGGAGGGAGGGAGGGAGGAAGCCAGCAGAGACTTTTGGTGAAGGAGAACGGAGATGGAGGTTGATGTGTGCTCAGGTACACCTGAGTCTGTAAGTCCATCAAAGTGCATTGCAATTGCTTCATTCCTGGCATGAAAGTTGCACTAAACAATATCTCTGAAACATATGAAATTAAGATGTATCGCTTTACATTATAATGCATCATATGTAATATTCAATGTCCAGTAAAATTCACAATATAATGGATGCTGTATTGCTGTAAGCGTCTACACAAATGTTCCTCTTGGCCAAAACAACTCCCAAATGTAGATATATCTGCAGTGACAGCAATAGGCCTGTGCATCTTAACCACCCTCTCCACTATTCTTACAAAGTCCCACTACTGTTCTCGCCTGAAGCCAACTAAGATATGTTAAATCCTTTTGAATGTACAGACAGTAGAGTCAGAGAAAAAAAAGGAAAAAAAGAAAATGAGGGCAGACTGTCGACTGTTCTTGGCAAATGTACATGTTCATTTCCAGCCGGTGATTGCCGGGCCCGCAGACGAGAGCCACCAGAGGAGGAACACACCAGCCCATCATCAACAGCACGACGCAGAACATTAACACCATAATTTACATAAAATTACTTACATACTGGTGTAGTAATTTAATTTGTTTGACCAGTACAGTGCAACTGCGAGGAATAGATTCATACAGGCACCACGAGGGAGCTCTGCTTACTCTTCCACATGGCTAATTCTTTCACACAATATTATGGGGGGGGGGGGAGAGAGACTATAGAAACCTTGATTTCATTTACAAGTCCCTTCATCCCAGGCCAAGCACACATCAACACGAGGATGCATACACTCACACATGTGCAAAGAGACCCACACATGGAGATATATTCATAAACAAAAATGTGCTAACAGAAAGATAACGTGGTCCGTTTGTCATATGCTAATAATACAATGTTCACATTAAGCTAGATAAAAGAGAATATGTCAGGTTCTCATTCTCCTTTTATTTGGCTTTCATATTTTAGAAGTCCTTTACTTGTTGAATATAGCACTGTCAAAATTTGATATAGTTTGATTACTCCCTCTAAAAAAAAAAACACACACACACACCAAATTGTGTAGGTGCCGCATTTTTCCAGATGTGGCTTAAGTAGGTTACACGCAACTTTATCTCGAGGTTCCACAATTTTGCCGTCGACTGACAAAAATCCAAATTACCACATAGTTGTTGTTGTTGAATTATCCGCTTGTTTCAGCTCATTTTCAATCAGTGAAAGTGACGCTGTGTGACTCCTGATCATCATGCAGTTCACTCAGTCACTTTAGATCTGTGAGGGTTCGACCTGTCAGCACGGCATAGTCAAAAATCCATCCCGTAAGGCAAATTCATACCAGTGTACTTTCTATACCGTTTATGCCGTCCACCTTAGGGCTGGACGGCGTCAAGCTGAATGCCAGTTATTGATGTGTCAGCTCTAGAGGAAGTCTGACAATCACCAGTTTGATTTGCACATTTTCAAAGCAACACAAGGCTGAAAACAGTCAGTGCCTCAATTGATGCATCAGCCACACACACACACGCCGCCTCAGAAATTATGACAAAATATGCTAAACAAAAACAAATCACCTGAATCAACAGAGACCACCTGTGCTGCATCTATAGCTACTAGCGAATACGTTAACAACACCGGCATGAAGTACAAACCCTGGAGCAATAGAAGAAATTATGCGGCTTCACGGTGAGTCATTGTTCACCACCTTTGCCTACATTCAAATGCGTTTAGGCTCGGCCCGTAACGTCTGTTGTCATCGGTTAAACAAGGTGTAGGATTGGAGCAGGACGGTCGGGCAGCTTTTCAGAGTTATTAGGTCCAATGATCACTCGGCTGGGTACCGCGAGGCCATTTTACAGGACTGTAGAGGGTCCTTTAGGTGCCAACACTGTTCCCTGATTACCTTCCTTGAATTGATAAGGCCCTCATACACATTACTAAATAGACTCAAAAGTGGTTTCATCAACATGAGAATGAAAAACATCCTTCAACATTACTGCAAAGTTCTGTGGCCTAGGATTGTGATATTTTTGGCTTTAGCCTAAAATATCATCATCATCATTCTTTAGCACTGACAGTTTTACCTCCAAATAAAGTGGTTTAGACAATCTAGCTAAGCTGTTAGCGTGTTTACAGCTTGTCTGACCATCTCACCTCTAGTTTCTTGGCCCATAAGACTTTGTTGAGGTGATGTTGCTATGTTACCAGACCTCAGTTATTACTGTGAAGAATTTAATGGCATTATAATAGACGGAAACTGATGGTCAGAATTGTAAAAATAAAACCAAAGCTGTAATACATCACAGTTATTCTTTCAATTACGAGTAGATTTTATCATTAACGATTCTTTTACAAGCTGTTCTTTTGATTAGTCATAAAATTCTGTTGAACAATGTTTATTTTGCAACTGTCAATCAACATCCGCTCAGATGCACCTCTCATCTCCTTTCTTTTTCTCCCCACTTGTCCACAGCGTGTTGGACTTTCCTCATACTTTGAGACAGAATTCAGTGCTGCTGTGAAACGAGGTAAGTATGAGAGAACATTATATAGCCAATTCCCGGCCTGTTTACTCAATGAATTCTTTCAACTTAAGGGAGAATTGCAGCACCTCTTATTCAGCATCGGGGCATGGCGGGCCTAACAGCAGAGCTGTCACCTTCCTGTGTGCTCACCTACTGTTAGCTTCAACGTTACACCTTGTCAGCATGACAGGAAAGAAAAAATACTCACCACCACTACAGGAGAAAAGAACTTAATGTCCTATTCACCCCCCGCCCTGCACCGCTTCGAAAATTGCTCAATCTTTTTTTCTTTTCCCTGTCCCTGTGACATATTATTATACATTGTTTCTGAAGAAAAGCATTTTCTTTTATTGCCATTAGAAATATGAAAGTTTAGAAGAAAAAAAAAAAAAAAAAGAACAGAGCTTGTAGGTTGTAGAAGAACATTTAGGGGAGAGAGGTGAGGGTAGAAAGCGATTGAAAGGCTGTAATTATTTGAAATAGTCTGCTAATGTGTATTATCATGTCATTAAATGTAAATGAGATGGAGCTAAAAGACCCAATGCAGAGAACTTGTGGCTTGTTGGAGAAAGAGAAAGAGGAAGGGGAAAAAGGAAAACCTGAGATAAAAAAAAAAGAAGAAAAAAAAAGAAAAGAAAAAGACAAATGTCAAGGCTATGTTCATTTGTGGGAACATTAAACATTTAATAAGCTGACCAACCTATGACAATGAACCGGCGCATCGACACTGTTTGATACATTTACATACAGCTACTGCAACTAACCGAACCTTTGAGGCTGCCGCTGACACACAGATAAAGAGAGGGCGGATGAAGGGAGCGATTTAGTGGGAAGATCCTGATGCTGTCTGAAGTCCCGAAGACAACTGTCTTGACTGTGAGTGGGTGTGCGTATACGCGTGCGTGTCAGTCTGTGTGTGTGTGTGTGTCTGCGTGCGCGTGTGCATGCATATGTGTTTACTCTTGCATTTGATCCCCGACGTGAGCGAGCATCATTCCACTCCAGCTGCTTAATAAGGCTGTCTGGGCCAGCGGCTCCTCATGGCCCCCAGCCCTGTTATCAGAAACATTAAGCTGAATATTAATGGCCTGGCCCGAGACGCATGCCATTAAGCTTGGTTGGCCATTTCTCTCTGTCCTTTCCCTACCACTGTACAGGAATTAATGAATCGTGGGTAAAACAGGGAACACAAAAGAAGAAGGGAGAGATAGAGAAAGTGAAAAGAGAAATGGGAGGCTTGGTTGGTGGCTATTTCTCAAAAGCGAAAGATAAATACGAGCAGAAATGTAGCATGTCATGTGTGGACAAAGGAGAACGAGGAGAAAAAGAGTTAGGTGGCAACATATCTAAAAATAAACTCCTGGTTGTATTTTTCTTTCTCCCGCTACATTAATAATACACCCAACCCAAGACAGACCTTTGTGTCTTGCTCAAAGAAAGAAACAACGAAAAAATGATTTGGTCATGATTTGTTCCTCTCTATTTCCTCTGGCTGAGAGGTTTACATTTGAAATGGAACAGAGAGAGGGGAAAGCACTTATTACTCCCTAAGTGCTGTGCTGTTGCAGCCTAAGCAAAGTGAGCTGTTAATGGATATAATTTGTGCAGAATAGCCAGAGGAGAGCTTTTGATATGCAGAAGAGCTGACCTCTGGACTGCCACTTTAATTGGGTTTTTAATTTTCCAGGCCATCTGACAGTATCAAACATGATCCCTGAGCTTTGCCCCACTGATTGGAACCACCGTGACAAGAGGAGCCTGGCATTCCCTTCGCTTTTCACGAAAAGGGAGGACAGCGAAAAGAAAAAGCGAAAAGGAGCAAGAAGGGGGAAATAAAAGCATGGAGGCCAAAGGAGATTGGCGGGCTTGGGATGGAAATTTGCCTTAATAGTGAGGACCTGAGTGTAGTATTGTACGGGGTTGGGGCTGAGGCTAAGGCTGCACTGTTGATGGGATACCACCCTCAGAGACGGGGAGGAAAAGTGCAGGCTGCTGAAATATAGCCTGTCACTTCTGACTAGCGACAGCACACAAAAGACCAAACCAGACTTCACCACTTTGGGAGAGGTGCAGCAGTTGTATACAGTCCACTAAAGAGACTGTGGCCCTGAGAGAATTCAAAAGAGTTTAAATAAATTTAACTATACAATTTGTTCAGCGTAAATGAAAAAAAAGAAAAAAAAAAATCAGAGTCATTAGGTGTAATGTGCATGCATTCATGAGCAGAGTTGTCCAAATACTCGTCCTCGCTCTGCAGGAAAGCTTGAGCTCTCATATCTGGAAATGTAATAGCACGCAGCGGAATGGCTTTCAAATGAGGCTACATCGTCAAATCCTAACATGGCCCATCAACGCGCCAACCTCCACAGTTATCACCTGCGCCAGTCCATCTGGCTCGCTATCATCACACAGACGAGAGTCTGTCTTGTGGTTTTTGGACAGGGGTTCCTACTGGTGCCTGTTTGTTCAATCTGCAAGACCACACAAAGAGTTTCAGCCCTCTAATCTCCTAACCAAACAAGACAGCAATTACACAGGCAGATAACTAGGGGACATTTTCATCCGCAGTGACAGTACTGGCACAGAAGTGTGTCTGTTGTAGACAGAAGAAGAGAGAGAGACTGACAGAGAGAGGGAGAGAGAAGGAGACTGTTGTCCTGTTTGAAGAAAAGAGAGGTTCACCTGCCAGTCAGAATACACAGAGACAACTGACGCACACTGTAGTCATTTCAAATAGACAGGGTTATCTCAAGGACCACTGGAAGAGGTTGAGCAGGTCCCAAACCTGCCAACAGCATGAGACACTTATTGAGTAACTGACATATTTAGCCATGGTATTAATGTAATGGAATTTATTTGTTGCAGACGTGAAACTTTGAATTGGATTTCTCTAACTGAGCCTAAACATCAGTGTTAAACTCTTTGTACAAGTAACCATGAATATAAAATTCTAACTATTAAAGTTGAAAGAAAATGACTCATGTCCTTGGTGAGCGTGAGAATGTGAATGAAATCGGTGGACGGGATCATCATTCAGAATTAAGTCAGTTCCATGACATGCATTAGACAAATGTAGCTATTTTTCACAAGTAGGGGAATACATTACAGTTGAGATTGAGAGTAATGTACCTTTCTTGGCACCACAGAGATTCTTCAACCTTTAGTCATTAAAAAGAGGGAACTTTTCCACCTTTTCCTTAAAGTTCATGTTCTCATTGAAGCTAAATTACTCTGTCCTAAGATACTCGTAAAAAACCTGCGGTGACAAAACCCTTTTAACGTGTCATGAAATGCAGAGCTGTTATATATTTGTGCATGTGAGGTGCGTGCCTGCCAACCCACACTATGCAGTCAAATCTGCCTGCATAAGCACTCATACACACACACACACGTGCACACACATAGTCAAACAAGGCACCATAAAGTCACGCTCACGTACACACACATACATACGCAGAAATCTCATTAGAGTCTTTGTTAATTGCAGCAGACAAATGCTAATGGTTCAGGCAACAAAGCAGCTGTGTGTATGAAAAATGAGAATCCACAAAGTAATTATTACATCCAATATTAATTTAATTATACCGTTTTGTGCGATACAGTAATTTAGGAGGGTTTTTCTAATCACACGCACTCTTGAAATAAATTAGGAGTTACGAAGGCGCAGGGGAGCTGAGGATTTCTCCAAAGACTCACTAGGGGGGAAATGGCATCATTCTCCTTCAGAGAACTGGGATTTTCACGTTTAAATTAAAACACCACTGTTGCTCTCTCGTGTACGTGAGACTAGACGAAAAGGAGTTGGGATGCCTATGTGTTTTTTGAGATTTTATGTCAGAAAAACAAAGGCAGTTTATTTCATTTTTTTTTTTTTTTTTTATTTCTCTCTTCCTTGTGGCCGTGCTTTGCATTTGGCTGATGAGGGAAACCAATGAGACGGTGTGGCTGTCAGTACACTGGCTGCATCTGAATAAAAATAAGAATATTAATCATCTCTCCTGGGCCTGGTTTTGCCTCTTCGCCTCTCTCTTGTGAGCCCAGAAATGTAATTGCAGTTGTTTTCTATATAATCAGTAGCCAGAGAGTTGGTGCTATTACAGACACTCGACAAGGGAGCTTTTGTTTTAATCTTTTGATTCCAAAGTCAGGTTCTTTTTTATCTGCTGTGGTGTACACAAAAGCAAGTTTGATTGGCGTGGAGTTTGCATCTTTTTTTTTCTCCCTACTCTCTCTCTCTCTCTCTCTCTCTGTCATGTAAATTGTTATTGTCTTTTACCTCAGATTGCTTGAGAAGTTTGTCAGATGAATGGATCCACAACAGAACCCTTTCTTCTATGGATTTGTATGCTACAGAACATGCGTGCCGGCCGGTTATAATTCAAACAAACACACCTCGGCCCCAGCTAGTGCAGGGCCGCATCTCTGCATGTACAAATTGGACAGATGAATGTTAACAGTCTCTGCCATTGTACCTCTTCTTGCGTGTGCTTGTCTCACTCTCTTTCCCTCTCTCTTTTTTTTTTTTTTTTTTTTATATATATATATATATTCACACTTTTTAATAAAGCAGAACATCTCGCCTCTGGACGTCACATGGATGGACAGCTGTGCCGGTGGTCGAGGTGAAAATCAACCCCAGGACATGTCAAAGAGTGAGATTTCCAGTCCTAAAATTAGATGAGAAACCTTGGTGTCTGTGAAGGGTGGGAAGAAGAAGGAGAGAGAGAGAGAGAGAAAGGAGGGAAGGAGCGCAGAGGGGTGAAATAAAGTGTTAGAGAAGCACGTCCACCCCTGGCCAGTTACTGTAAATCAGGTCCCTGAATGACTAAGGGTTACACCTCAGGAAGTAGCTTCCTGGAGTCAAAAGTGCAATGGTATTTATATAATAACACTGTTTCATTCCAACATCCCCCAGTAACAGAGTAATGGGGCCTCTGCCAGCAGCGCCTTTAATGCTCTGATGGCGGAATTAAAACCAGGGGATGGCAATGAACGGATGTAAATTAACAATCACCCCACTATCACACACTCGTATGTACACACGCGCTCTCACACACGCACAGGAAGTCAGCACGCCAACTTGCTCCCTCCTCCAGAAAGCCAGTAGGGAATTGGAAGAGTATCTGACAAAAGTGGGCTATTGTTTTCTTAAGTGCCTGGTAGAGCTTTAACGTTAGGGCCGCTTGGAGAGAGCTAACTGTTAAACCAGCCAGTGGTGGATTAAATATTTCGATATTTTACTAAAAGGCACCCTGCTGAGTTTCCTTACGTAACAGAAGTTATGTTTACAGTGTTTCTCAATAAAATGCAAAAAGAAAAGTTTTCTGAATATCTTAAATTGCTGTGTGCTTACATCCTTTGTTTGCTAGCTTGCAGGATTCTTCTTCCTTGCACGTGTGCATGTTGCTACGCTTCTTTCTGCGTCATCGCCGCAGTGTCAAACAGTGGAACTGCATGAAACTGGCAAGGGACTGTGCACCGTGGCGTCATCGTGCTGATGTGCATATATGTGCGTCCTCGTACCCAATATAAACAAACTGGAGGATAACATTTCTCCACAGTGCTACTGGTGGCCAAAATGTCCACAGGAGTCAAAGTAGAAATAGTCATAGATAGAATCAATACAAATCCTGAATTCAGAATCGCTTACTGAAGCACTTTAGTGTCATGAGCAAAATTCTGGCTAAAATAACAAAAGTTAAAGGACTCGTAATGCAAAACAAAGCAAAACAAAAAAAATATATATATTATTTGACAGACATTATCTGAATATATTACTGAATTATTATGGCAGGATAACCTAATTTTAACTACTTTATATAGCCTACTGTTGGGATGTTGAATCGGTGTCAAATCGTATTATGTAACCAGAAGTAAGAAGTACAGTATTTCTCTATGAAATCTAGTGGATTAGAAGTACAATGTAGCATAAAATTGAAATACTACAGTACAGTATATGTACCTCAAATTGTACAGTACAATCAACAATGACAACAATTTGGTGTAGTAACACTTTTTTGTATTATTGTACTTCAGTTCTTGTCTTCCTTTACTCTATTCTATCTTGTTGCTTGTCCTTAAATAATGGTATGACACAGTGGGTCAGGCAACCTGTGCTGTTAAAATACTTTGTACATAATTAACTGCAAATGTTATTGTAATTAAAGGAAATCCACACACGGGGATTTTACCCTCCTTTCACCACAGAGACTTATGTTCTCTTCTGGGACAGGAAATGTTCGGGGGATCAAACTTAGTTCACATGTTACAGGTGGTTAAGATAAAGCTACAATTCAAATGATATTCCTCTGGGGAGACAATAGCCCTTGAGTATTTGCAGCAACAATGGCTCTGGCATGCTGCCCATGTTACTGCCACATAGCCATGTGTGAGTGTTTAGTAGGAGGGTGGAATGGGGCAGCAGGAAAATAATGGACAAGCAGGGTGCAGAAGTAGCTGGCAGACCATACAGTATTTAGGATCTAAAAAGAAAATCCAGATCCCTACTGAAACAAATGATGTCAATTTTTCATGAACTTATCTGTACTCCCCAATGCTCCTTCCAGGACTGATATTGCGCCATTATTCACCGACCTAAGTAGAAATAAATTGATGGATTATCATTTGAGTTTATTCAACGGCTCAAACCTTATGGAAGGAGAAAAGAACAGTCCTTGCCATTTAGGATAATGGTTAAAAATGTGTATGAGTGTTTAATGTCCCTGCAGTGTTTGCTCTGTAGGGGTCTCGCGGGGAGAGGAAGATGGCTGTTCTGGGTCACTGGGGTGGGGACAGCAAGAGCTTAGTCGATTAGCCAAAACTCTTTTTAACCACATCAGGCCCGACTGGCAGACTGGTAGGTTTGGGCACACTCAGGCTTTTTGTTGTCCTATTATTCCGCTCGATGATCGAGATAATAAGCAAGGCCTCTCTTACCCTTAACACCCCCCCTGCCCTCCCTCCACCCCCCTCCCCGACTCTTTCTGTCTCGTTTCTCCTTTAAATGTCCTGTTGTTCCTCTCTGTCATTTCTCATTGCTATTTGCATTTTTCCTTCTCTTCTTTCACAGACAAGGTCATTTACAGATTTGGAGCTGCTGCTTGTAGTTTTCTTTTTGTATCAATCCATGTCAGTTTTTTTTTTTTTTTTTTTTTTTTTTTTTTTACTTTTTTGCTATGGATCAATACCAGAATCACATCTACAAGCCTTAATCTTAAATTCTATTTTATAAACCCATCATCTTTAAATGACATTACATCCCATAATCCCATGGTGTTGGCTGTGGCTTAGTGACTCTATTTACCTGTAACAGAAACAGGGGAAGTCAGTTCAGTCAGGAACCCTGGTTGACCTCAGAGGGCCTTCCTTTTAAGAAACAAACAACAGTCAAACATGCCAACACATGCCCATAGACACACACACACGCAACACACCACCTCCATTAGTTCATCAGAGAGGGTTTTCCTGACATTGTAGGGACAGATGCACAGTGAAACCTAGGCTGTAATTAAAATGTGTTCCACTTAAAGCATTTGTCCTGTTTGTCTTTAAGCCCCTCCATCTTCTAATGCTTTGGTAAAGTCATTTAACCTCAGATCAGGCTCCGTGTGGCTCTGCACAGCATATAGTGTGCCTCCAAAACACCAGCAGGGCACCTCTCTCTAAGAGCTATTCACTTAAACACATTTAAACAAACTCTGACACAGATCTGAGGTCCAGACTACATATGTCGAGGGATTTAAAAACAAGGTACTTTAGGGTTAAGTGGTGCCGGACTTGCCCCTCCCCCCTTACTACCCCCTGCGATGCCTGATTCTTCCATTTGCTTTTGTATAAACCCAAATAAGGAGATTTGGAGAGATAAAAGTAAAGGGCACTTAAATCTGCTAACACACTTATGGTATTGTGCAGTCTGGTACAGTCACGGCTTGTTCAGCCATATATTGCTAATTCAGGAGTTGAATAAGGAGATCTTTATTATGTTTCTTTGTAAGAGGTTCAGATAATGAATGCCTGCTTTGGTCTCGTTGTACTCTTTAAAGGTACACCGAGCATAGGCGAAGCTATTTGGATCCCTGGATGCCAAGAAGCCTGAGGGGTTAATTACTTTATTCTCATGACCTTAGTGGCAAAAAAATAGTGACAATTGCATTCCAGCTGAAATGCACATCCATATACAGTGTGCATTCATCCACTGGGGTTGTGAGTGTATGTCAAAAGAAGTGGATAAGACGATGGATATACACTATTAGTTAACCTACCCTCATTGATTTAAATGGGTGGACAGAATAACAGAAGCAGCTGTCAGTGTAAGGTAATACCATTCAACACTACCACAAACTGCAGCCTCCAAGATGACCATACATGTGAATCAACAACGCCAAGAGTTTCAACAAAAAAACGATTATTAGAACCTTCATGATGGTCATGATGTCATTTCATTTCTTCAAGTGTGAAATTATTACAATAAGTTTTATTAGACCAGACATCCATCTTTGGAGCAGTTTCATAGTGTTGAGAGGAGCTGCTGCTTGTTCCCACAGACATCACCTAGCCTAAAATAATCGCACCACTTAAAGTGGCGCTCCGGCAATTAAGTATTTCAACATCCATATAGTTAAGGGACTCCAAAAGACATATATATTCAAGAAACGGTCAAACTCCTTCCTTGAAACTCTGCACTTCCAGTTTGTAAAGCAGGCAAGACTCAAGCTCAAGATGAGATAACCGCAATGACATCGTCAGGGTTGTGATGCAACCGCAAACATTTACCGTCATTATTACAATAACCGACAACGAATACAAAGGGGTGCCCCACAGTGGACTGGACATAGTGCAATGCAGGTGAACACACCTTTATCATGACAGAAGCAGGCAGAAAGTAACAAAGATAGAGTTTAGAGTGAAAAACAGCAACAGTTGAATTATTATGCAAGAAGTAAATGATGAAAATGTACGTGATTTAAATTAAAATGTGGCTAAAAAGTACAGCTGTTTCCACATGAAGGTAGGTTTTGATAGTCTTTGAAGAGTTTGCTCAACACACCTTAAATTTGAAAGCTTACCGACGTATGTTCTGCAGTTTCATTTCTGCTTCATGTAGGCGTGTTTACTCTTTCCCCCACGCATTATTTCATAACTGATCATGCAGATTGATCAAAATAAGTAATAGGGGTCACTTAGGGTTCAAAGGTCAGCCGAGGACAGGTGTTATAGTAGGAGTAAATCCAGGCCTACTAGATACAGATATCATCATGGTTGGAGGGGACCTTCATGTGACCCCAGCCTGCCATTAGGGGCTACACAGATAGATGTCCTTATCTTTCCCTGCAGCTCCCCCGCAGCTAACTGACAGAACTGGGGACTGTCAGTCACTGCTGACATGTGATGTCTTACTCAGCCAGGAGATGGGACAGCACCAGACAAATCACTTCTAAATGACAAATCACTGTCGTGGTGGTGGTTTATCACCGTTTTGTCTTGGTACTGAGACACGTCTATCACTGATTGAGGATTGAGGATAAATACGTGTTTGATTAGGAGTGATATTTGTGATTTTTGTGTGATAGTTTGGTTTAAAATGTCTTCACAAAAGGGAATTTTAAAGCAAGAGCCAGCTGACAGTAAAGAGAGAAAAGCTATTAAGCTATTGTATGTTGTACAACAGGTTGAAAAAGCTGATTTCACAAACAGGTGGCATGAATAAGAAGGAAGATTCACCTCAGTTAAGTGGTGATAATTGAGTGCTGATCTTCGCTTCTCCTTTCCATCGGAAAGTGACAGCTTTGGTGACCTCCTCTTTCTTTCCCTTTCTCATCCCGGCCACCTCCTTATATGGCGAGCTATAATGATACACGTTGTAAAGTCTGTGTAAGCACTACCTACCGACACTAAAAGTGACCCTCAAGAGCGTAATGGGCCTATATTCCTCCTGGCATTGTGAAAAGGTGAAAAAAAAAACAATTTATAACTCTTTGTACTGCCACTTAAGGACTCCCATCGCCAGTTTATTTGAGGTGAATGAGGAAGCTTGTAATTTTCAGTGTTTTTCAAGGAAAATAAGTATGTTTAAGAAGGTGAATAGCAGGTTAAGCTGCAGGTTCAAGGCGGCTGTTTTTATGGCTCTTGAGCACATGTTTGTGTGTTTGTGTAGAGCAGAGATTAAATCTCAGCAGAGTGAAAACATGTAATGACAATATAGCTGCATTCAAATTAAGGCTGAACAATTAATCGAAATATTATCGAAATCACAATATGGCCAAGTGCAATATACAAATCGCCGGAGCTGCAATTTTAAAGGGTAAAACGTGTCACAACATACCATTATAAATCAAGCAGTGTGGTGCTACAGAGATGACAGCGGCCAACGAATCATATTCTCCATACATCAGAGAACATGACTGTTTGGTACGAGCCCCAGCAAAAATCACGTCATCGTCATTTTTATATTTCTTTCAGTGAAAATGAAATGCAAAAAATGACCGCTCCAACTGAAATCGTGGCTCATGACGCAATCGCAAAATATCTGGCAAAATAATTGTAATATGATTATTTTTGCATATCGTTTAGCCCCAAGTCACATGTTCCTTCATTACAAAGACACATGGGCATTGTGGTTTATTTTGTGTGGATCTTACATATACCGTCCTGCTAACAGAAATACTCACAATTGTACAAAATAATTATTAATCCACAGGTAAAAATAACCCCCCCCCCCAAAAAAAAAAACCACTCCTGTTAGAGGATCATCAGCTAAAAACTAGTGCCAGGCTGTTTTTAAAAAAAATGATTTAGCCTTTTTTTCTTTAAATAAGTTCAATAAGTAAAGTTCTTCATGACCCATTTTAAACATACACACATGGACAGTATACAGTAGGAACCAATAGGCTTTAAGCCGAGTGCCATAGACAAGTTGTAAAGTTGGAGAGTACTGAAAAACGGACGAAAAAGTAAGAATATATAAAAAATAAGATTACCAGGCTCATCCTTTAAGGAAATGCATTTGTCATCATACTTGTACTTGATGATATGATGTTATATTCACAGATTGTCTGTGAAAAATAAAAGTTGATGGTAAAACACTGTAGGTTTTGTCCAAAAATGAATGTGTGGAGAAATAAAAGGGATTCAGATCAGTGGATTCAGCTTCATGACGCTGTTGCTTCTGCTTAGTTTCTGTAAAATGCTCAACACGAGCATGAGTCAACCTCAATAAGCTTTTAGTTTGCCTATTAACTTTTAAAACTGCAAGTTATAGTAGTGTTCTACACATGGCCATTTTTATACTCAAAGGCTTCCTCATCTCCAAAGCAGGTATAATTCTTGATAAAGCCATCATAATTCATTCCTGTGCTTATAAGATTACATTGGAAGGGAGAAAACCCAGGAGCTGCTGGTATTAGCAGGCCTGGGAAATTACATGTTCTCTGTCCAATAAGTGCCTGGACTGTTAATCGGCCTGAGTATAAGACTATGGACCACAAGTGAAGCAAAAGCCTCCAAAAGCCTATCCACACGTTCGCCTGTGAGAGAAAAAAAGAAAATAGAGAAGGGAAGAGAGACGAGAACACGAGCAAGTTGGAAAGAGAAAATCTCCTCCACTATCAGCCGAGGTTCCCATGTATTTATATGAAAGATATTTATTCAATTTCTGAACTCGGGGGACGGTGGATGATAATCCGTTAAATGTCTGCACACACCTTCCCCGCTACTGGCACCTTATTAAAATATGTAGATTAATTTGCGACTGGTTCAGCATGTGATTAGAGCGGGTGGATTGGGTGCTCGAGATTCAGCTCATATTTGTAATCTTCTAAATTTAACAGCGAGTGAGAGCTTGTCAATTAAATGGGATGAAATGATGGGGAAGAGTAAGATTCATCTTCATCTCCTTGTTTTATGCTCGAGTGGCCACAGAGTTATCATTTACAGGGCTTCAGATAATTGGCAGCAGTTTTGTTGAGCACCTCCGATTCAGGATGAATTTGTATTCTTCAACCAGACAGCAGCTCAATACACTTTGGCAAAGTGCAGCCAGGCTTTGTCAATTATAGCGCATGTCACAGGGAAAAAATATCATGTCACTCCAGATGAGAGAAAGGCATTAAGAGAGGAGTGAGGTAAAATAAGATCTTATGGAATTTAATGGTATTTATGTCACTTTGTTTGAAGGTGATTGATTTGCACTTTTCATTCTTTACGTGTTGGGCTTCCGTCCTATTAATTTGACGTGCAACAGAAACTTGATTTCAATCATAGGATGCTTCTGTGACAAGCCAGCAAGACCAGTTAAAACTGCCTAAATGTTATACATATTGTCCTACTCCTCAGTGCTGCACTGTTAGTGAGAGTGAAGTCGAGATACTGAAAAAAGCTGAATGGGAAAAGGCAGTGAAGTGGTGAAAATACAGGGAGTATTTTTCTTTTCTTTTTCTATTACTATATTACTGTTACACCAATTTCCACTTACTCTAAATTCAGGATTCTGTGTGTTATGTGTCAGAAAAATCTCCCATTGAAAGAGAACTCTAAAATACAGCCATGCCCTTCATTTCATGCCTAAAGTCAATGGACAGCTTCTCTGTACAGGTATCCATTCCCCGCCCTCCATTAACAATAATGTAAGGACCTTTGTTTCCCTCTATAGTCCATATTGGCAGCCGGTCTTTGTCAACCTTTGACTGAGCCGAATGAGACAGCAGAACAATGATCTGACAATGAGGTTCCAGCAAAGAAAGCTCTTTGTCATCAAACACAATAACACGATTTGGGTTAATTAAATCTAAGCTAATAGGCAGTGATTGAGCCCCACATTTGACTCAAATCAAATTAGCTGAGCCTTCAGACAATGCCGGTGCTGCACGCCTGTGGTATGGAGAGGTCGCATAGGTCTCTTGAACAGGTTTGGATTGATCTGTCCAGAGGAAATCATCTCCTCCTCAAGCCACAATCATTACAGCTAAAGGTAAATCACAACCACAACAACAACAACAACAACAACAACAACAACATATGACATTCTACCAATGGTTTTCCTCTAATTAATCATATTCCTTGTTATTTTAAAATAGTTCACATTGTGTTTCTAAAGTTATGCATTTAACAGATAACTATCAAATTCAGTTGCACTCTGCAAAGTTTTCAGGAAAAGTTAGAGTCGACCTGTTGTGCTCTGTGACAGATATAGCCACGGGGCTCTCCTTCTCTTTGACCAGACCCCAGTAAAGACCCCAGGGCTCAGGAAAGACAGAGGTGAAACACACACACACACACACACACACACACACACAGAGCTGTCTTGACAGTGTCTAGTTTCACCTCCCCTCAGCACTTTTCCAACCCTCCGGCAGGATTTTGCAATTCCACTTTTCACCGACTTGGATGGTCAAAAGTTTCAGTTCAAAACTAAAACTATGCTGCTGCATCGTTTTGTTAGTGCTACGAGGAAAAGAAAAGAAAAAAAAAAAAAAAAAAAAAACCCTAAGTTGGTTGACCAAGTATTTAGGTGGAGTAAGTAGGTGGTCGTCTCTCGCGCAGAGAGAGCCTGCAGCAGAGTTGAGCTGAGGTTGGTATGTAGGTAGATTGGTCTGGACAGGAAAGGTAGTCTGGTGCTGAGTGGCCAACCAGACAGCGAGACAGGATTAGAGGCCGCTCCTGACATTTGGCACAACACCCAACTGGGGGCAGAGTTAATTTAACGGTGAGGGGTCACGGGGTCACGGGCCTGACCCAACCACTGCTGGCAGGCTGAGAGGGATGTAAGACATGCCTGAGCGCCACCATTCTGTTAGACACATACAGTACTCGTTTGCTCATATAACACAGGTACCTCAGATAATAATAAATCTCAACAATTTACACTGCAGATGAGGCAAGTTTCCATGGAGATGGGTGTGTCTGGGAGAAAGAAAACTTGTATGTGTACGCTAGTGCAGAGCGTGTGCATGTGTGTGTTTGCACATGCGAGTCTGGGAATAAGTGTGTCTCACAGTCGGGTGTGTG
This sequence comes from Seriola lalandi dorsalis, assembly GCF_002814215.2. Classification (NCBI taxonomy): domain Eukaryota; kingdom Metazoa; phylum Chordata; class Actinopteri; order Carangiformes; family Carangidae; genus Seriola; species Seriola lalandi. The sequence goes on along the minus strand of NW_019524951.1, from coordinate 287,542 downwards.
ATGGGTTCAGAGCAAGAGCAGCAGGGCCTCCTTGGTCCTTCAGTCCTTCAGTCACTCACTTCCTCTTGCTTGACTGCTTTGCTCAGCCAGGCTGAAAGCTGCTCCGTTGTCAGGTTGGAGTGTGCTAATTAGGCTCCAGTTTAATTTTTCAGGATGCTCTACTGCCCTTTAAATGGCCATTTCAAATTCAAAGTGATGGTAATTGTACCATGGCATGCTGATCTTGTAATCACCCTGGGATTTTTTTTTTTTTTTTTTTTGCTTGGTATTTTTTCCATTTTCTCTGTCTCATTCTCTCTCTCCCCATTTGTTTCATCTTGTTTTATTTTCTCTGGACCTTTATTGCTTTCTACAGAGATCTTAAGTGGGATGCACAAACAGTGTTCTCGATGCTGTCGTACCTCGCCATCCTCTGCAGATTGTGGGTCAGGGGTACCAGGGGGACACAGTGGGACTAAATTAAATGTCGATTAAATGTCTTCTGGTGAAAAGTAGGGAATTTGGCTAAAACCAGGCTGGTTACATTGAGCAAGTTTAAAAGAAGAAAAAGCAATAAAATCAGTGACAACTCTCTTTGGTCTTATGCTGTAGCTCCCAGAAGTCACTGGGTCACAAAATGCACTAATCTGCTACAAAAAAGCAACAGCCAACTTTTAATGACACATTCAGCAGGGCGGGAGTGCGCACTAACTAAGAGAAAAGGCAGAAAATGGACAAATTACATTACTTGGAGAATGTATTCAGGGTGATTAACCTCATGTTACATTTTTTCATTTGGCTTACATCCCAGTCTAACTCACCCAGATTAAACTGGTTGATGAGGAGAGCAGCTGGAGTTATTAGAACACTGGGGGGAAAAAGAGTAATTTTGATAGCCTCCTGGAAGAGTAATTGGGGTTAATGAGTGGTACTGTATGGGAGGAAATTATTACATTTGGTCAAACTATGAAAAATCTTAGTGGCAGACATCATACAAAAAAAAAAAAAAATCCAAGGCGACTGCTTAATGTTACTAGATTTGAAAAATGCACCAACATGCATTAGCCCCTTTAGAAAATGCTTTTTATTTCACTAATGAGACTGTTTGCCATTGAAATCACCTCAACTTTTCAATGATAGCAGCTGTTTTCTGCATCTCTTTGGAGCCATACACAATTCCTTTGGTCTATTCTAATTTATGAAAAAAAAAAAAAAAAAAAATCATACGCAATAAATCACATGCAACTTAATCAAAATTCCTTCAGCGAAAATAAATCTTTTAAGGACATAATCAATTTCACCTCCCGAATCTTAATTGATTTCAGCGGGTGCATTTCCTTTTGTTAAAAGTGGAAATACCCTTGGTGTTTGATGCTATTTACTCTTGTCCTGGGCTAGCTTTGCTTTGTCAGGTGAGGTTTTATTTCTTCTTGAAAGGGATTCCTTGAAGTGACTCGGGTGTCAGGTTTGTGACGCTTCCTCTTTTCAATTGTCTTTGCACTCCGAGGAGATGTGAGGACAGGCGGCTCCTCAGCCGTCACAATATTGATACTGTACGATGGCTGTCGAGGCACAAGCCCCCTGCTTCTAATCTGCCCTGACAGACCATGCAGCATATGAATGATAGCAGGTGTGACATCACAAATAAGAGAGAAATCAAATGGAGTGAAGAAAGAGAAAACAGACTAAAAATGAGAAAAAGTTTTGGGGGGAGTTTTTTTCTTGTTTAATTTAATCTTTCATAGAAATGATGGGGAGATGGAAAAGAGATAGAGGTGTCGGATTCTGTATACACTCTTTTTTTTAAAATATTATTTCTCTTTTCTCTGATCCAACATCCATTATCTTTTTCTCCTTCTGTTTTGAGGAAGAAGAGATGGTTGATGGGACGATGGCCGGGGCCGTTCATTGTGGCAGTGTCAGCATTGGATTTATTTTCTCTTTATTGCGCAGAGGGGGACACAGGACAGGATGCTTAAGACTGTAGAACAAAGGCATACAATAGACTTCTTCAAAGACATCTTGAAGACACTGATTCATCAGTCAGACAAGAAGCCTGTGGGCAGGTGTCTGGCCACAATGGGACACTCACAGATATACACCGACACGCACGCACGCACACACACACACGCGCACACACACACACACGCACACACACGCACACACACGCACGCACACACACGCACGCACACACACACACGCACTCACACACACACACACGCGCACACACACACACACACACAAAAGGCACAGAGTGAAAACACACATGCCAGCTAAATCAACTCCTTGAGTTCATTGTGATCCTGTGAGATAGATGGGTCCAGGATGGCACCTTTATCCCAGAATGCAATAGGCCCAGCAGCGTGAGGCTCTTTGTTGAGTTGAGGATCTCGGTTACAACACAGCCAATACCATCACTGTCTATGGAGTCGGACACGAGTGATTAAACATTGTAAATACCAGCCAGCTGAATGTTGAGAGCTTTCTTGTCTTTAATTAATTAATCATTAGTCATTAATGGCTCTGTTGGTGTTAATACATAGAATGTTATGTAGTAAGTATTAATCGTTTACTTTTACAATGCTCATGTTAATGTTACAATTTCCCAGAGCTCGTGGTGACGTCTTCAAAATGTTTGTTTTGTCTGAACCTGAGTTCAAAATCTAAAGATATTCAGTTTCCAATCAGGATGCAACAATTAATAAACTCGTCTATTAGTCAATCAGCAAAAAATCATAAAATGTCAAGATCTTCTGCTTTTCTCTGCCATATGTTTTTTCTAAACTGCATCTGCTTGGCTTTGGATTGTTTGATGGACAAAACAAGACATTTGAAGATGAAATTGAGTATTTTCTTAAATGTATTGACCATTTTTTACATCTCATAGACGAAGCAATTAATCAAGAAAATAATCTTCAGATTAACAGAAAGTAATTGTTAGCTGGAGCCCGAAGTAAAATGATATATAACACAGAGAAGCAGTAAATGGAAAAAAAGTAAAAAGCTGCAACATGTTTTGGCTGTTTTGCTTTAAAATTGTTGAGGAAAAATGGATGCCAATTAATTTTGTATTGATCACCTAATCAATTGACTAATGACTACGCAACTATTTGAGCTCTAGTGAGCTTTTATTGAACACTGTATTTGCAGCTGTTATGTTTAATAGTATTTATTTTTCTATGGACAGAACATGATTGTATCAGCTCTTTGAATCTTCAGCGGCCTGCATGGAACAAAAATCATCAAGTTTAATAATATATAAATGCAATCCAATAAATGATAGATTTCTCTCTGGTGTCATTTTTGTTGTTTGAAATTGTGATGGCTAAAAAATAATAGTGTTTGTATGATGGAGCAGGTGGGTAAATACAGAGCCGGTCTGTATCCCAGTGCTGTCAGAGTTTGATATGACAATAAGAGGTTTGCTTGGTCATATTGTGTGTTCAGGGCTATTGTGGGGCTATGTAGAAGCGGGTGTGAGTGACAAGGTGAGAATGGGGAGCAAATGTCTGAACGGGCACCATTTCAAATTCAATCCACTATGAACAGGATGCCACTTCTGTTTTCGAGAGTCTTCACTGGCCAGCTATAGGTCACTCGTAGTCGTCGTAAATCTATAAAATGCTAAAACTTCTCTGTATTTATTGTTTTCAAAGGCAGGCTGGAAACCTTAAACTGTGTGTGTTTATTGCTGAAGCATATATCTCCAAATTAATTTTCAATTAATTCCCTGCACTGCCCTACACTTACATACTAATCGCCCACATTTGAAGCTGAAATACGGACATGATGTGTAGCCTATATAGCTTCAGTAATGGTAGCCAAACTTTCTCCTGAGAAAATTATGTTGTTTTTCTCTCACTTTTTTGTCTCATTGCCAAAGTAAGTCTTTTCCCCCCTTGTCCCACAGGAAAGACTCTTGAAATTGTTCATTTACCGAGAGGAAGAAGTTGAAGGCCAGGACATTCTTTTTTTTTCTGTCAGATTTGTAAAGATTATTCCCATCATGATCCTATTAGCCACAGGGAGAATGTGACTACTTAAGATGGATTTATGGAAAAATAGTTATCCCCAAAAAAACATTGGTCGGTGGATGAATCCAAACCCCCACCCCCGACTCCACAGAACTTATTCCCTCTGCAAATTCAATTCAAGAGGCTACATTTGTGTTCTCAAGGCCAACAAGTCTGAAAGTCATAATCCCAGACCACAAGTACCACTTCACGTTCCCAGCAGGCTTCTTTCCTGGAACTTTGAGATTGCTGAGGCGGAGCTGATTTGGCAAGGGATTAATCTGCCCCAGCACCTGCAGTCTCTGTAACCAGCCATTGCCTGGCCCATAGAGATCCCACAACAGCAGGTTACCAGAGGTAAAGAGGTACAACTACTGAAATCTAGGAAAATGACATTTAATCTCTTGTGAAACTGTTTCATAAAATGTTTATAATTTTGTCTCATGAACATATTCAGTGTGTCTTCATCACCACCATAACTCTTAGGTACTACAAGTCTAATCCTCAACTCCCTCAACTCAAAATTCACTCATGGTTTGTTAATAAATAGACTCCTTCTCGCGCACTGGTCCTAATGAATGAGGCGTACCTTCCCCTGCCCTTCAACAGTTTATTTTCCTCAGGTCAGAACCCCAGCTCAAGGCCCCCATGGCTGGCGCCATATGTGAACGAAGCAGGGGGTGGTGCAGTGGAAGCCTGCTGGTCATGCCACTGAGCTCAGGTAGGTTCCCCGAGCCGGATCCCCCCCACCCGGGCACCCAGGGGAGAGGAGGTGTTAAAACCTGAAGGGCCTTTGCCTGGTCCCCCTGAGCATGCAACCATCTGCTCCCCGCCCCCGCCCAGCTGGCCACCTTTGATCCCACCAAATTTGAGCTAAAACGAGGATGATGACAGAGGTCTTCCAGTTTGCTCTGGAGAAGAGAGGGGGGGAATAGAGGAAGAGCAGAGGTTCACGGACTCGAGATGGAGAGAAACTTGGTGATGACGTGGGTACAAATCCCAGTTTAGACAAAATCTATTCTCTTTCACAGATGTGCTTCCACCTAAGATGTGTAATTTGTCCTCTGCTTGTCAGTGAAGGAGCACAGGAATTTTACAACATGGAGCCACACTGCATTAAAGTCTGAGAGAAGTAAAAGAAAAAAAAAAAAAAAAAAAGTCATATCAGACTGTCACTAACATAACACTTTATGCTATACAATGAGGAAATTACAGGTAAATTGTCCATTAATATATGAAAATATATGGAATTCTGCCATTTATCTTCCCTTAATGGCCAGGAACACACTGTGACAATACAATGTAATTGCAACATCTCATATCTCTAATTAAAACATGTCTCTCAAACAGATGTAAAATGTGACCCAGGGTCAATTAAAATTGATATCAAAATGATCAGAATTACTCTCTCGCACAAAAATGTATGGATCTGAGCCAAATGGCTTATTTTCCTCGTGATTAAAAGAGGATTTTGACCTAAACGACCAATTCAGTGATGAATCAGTGAGGGAGCACACAATCAGCATTTTGCTCCTGCGACCCAAGACCAAATTGATTCCACAGAAAATATCATGTGAATAATTAAATGCATTGATTAAACAGTGAGATAATATTTAATTAAGGTGGCTCATTAGAATTCCTCGCGCACAACCATTAATGGGTCATTAAGACAATTAATTAATTAAGCACCCTCTAACTACCAAAAGGAATTCAATCTATAATGAGTACATGTTTTTGAGGAAGTTAATTAGGTAATCCCCGCTCCTACAAAGTCCTGTGTACAGAATCTAATGTGAACTACAATTACTGATAAAACTTGCTGAAGTTCTTCACAAGGATGAAGCCTGAACAGTTGGGACTTCTTTATCTGGGAAAAGAATGTGTGTATGTACATGTGCAGTGGTTCACGGTAGACAAAGGTGATGGAAGTTGGAGAGGCACACCCGAATAAAGGAAGAGGTTAAGTTCACAAAGTGGAGTCTGAGGACGTCTGTGTCCTCTGAGGGTCCTTCAGGTTTCTTGGCAATGTAACATGATTTTTTTTTTTGTTCACTAAATAATAGCACTGCAATGATTAGTCGATTAATTGGTCATTTCTTAAGTAAATAATCCAAACATTCTCTTGCTTAAGCTTTCCAAATTTGAAAATTAGCTGCTTTTGCTTGTCTTAACTTTGTAACTTTGTAAATTTAGGCTAGAGGAAATTTTAGTGGGCATTCTTAGCTGTTTTCTGTTATATCTACCACATTATAATCAAAAAATGATCATCAAAAAATGTATCAATTAGTTGCAGCCCAACATCATACCATGATGCCAATAAAATCTCCACTGTTAAATCAATCACTTAAGTGATTCTTTGTAGCAAAACTTCAATTTGCTTCCTTTGCAGAAAAGAAAATAAAAAACCTAGATCAAATGGTGGTCTGTGGAAAAACACATTTCTATTAGGAAATCCTTGACATGAAATATTTTGGGAATGCTTGATCTATATTCTACAGGGGGAGGAAGGCAAGGTGGAGTAGTGACAGCTAAAGCAGCCCTGTGTGTGATCAGGGGTGAGCTCCCCTGGTGCCATCCCTCACCCCTGTAGCGTGAACAATCCTCAGACGTGATCTGCCAGGCTAACCGGCTTGCATAAATAAAATCGGTTATCTCCCCATCCCTTTGCCTCCCTGTCCGCACTCTGGCTGTATTTAATCACGCGGGGGGCGATGGGATAGGGCCGTTTTTCTGCCAGAATAATCAGAGGGCCTCCATGTGTCCTGGTCATATGTATTAATCCTGCCTTCCTATGGCTGGCCTTATCAGCTCCCAAAGCCCACCTCTCATGGGATCTGGGCTGCTGTCTCAGCGCCCTCTAATCTGCCCTGAGAAATTGTTAACAGGATGTAAATGCGTCCAGGGATGATATATGGCTTCTTGTATAACATACATGTTATTGTAAAGCGTTTTGCATGCAGGCTCCGAGATTATGCACACAGAGAATGGGAGAGATGGTATTGATTGATGGAATAACAAATGTCGAATATCGTTTTAGATGCAAATGATCACACAGGGTTATGGGACAAATCTTTTTTTGCTGCTTATGGATATGGACAAGGATGAAATAGTGGAGGGATTGGAGGACTTATCTCAGGCAGCTATTTTAGTTTAATGGAATGTACATGGAGGAAGAAAAGTGGAATCTAAATCAAGATTATTATATTACACAAATGTGTATATCAGTGTGGCCTGATGAAAATTTAGATTTAACGAACTGACCGACTTTAAAAAGCTCACAGGAATGATATGAGTCATGTCTGACTTTTTAAAACATCTTGAGGCGTCATTTGTAATTAGCGTTTGAGACACTGAGGGAGTACAGGACATGCGCTTTGTTTTGTCACCAATCCAGAAATGTATTCACTGCTTCTTTACTGTGTTTGAGCATTTTTTGACAAGAACCCCGTCCTGTCAATTTCATTCAGAACCTGTTACGACTTCTGCTTCAAATTCTGATGCATTTCTATTTTGATGTACACTGTTTCATCTTTACTCTGTCAGCAAGAAGGGGCGTAGCACTGATATGCATTGGAAATGTTCTTACAAAGCTGTCAAGAAATGCATTTTTAAAACGTATTCTATATGCTGTCAACTGTAAGCAGCATATTGTATCTTATCAGCATACATAGTTATCTGTATTTCCAAAGAAAAGCTCAGATAAGAATCACTGTGCGTACACTCTGAAATGGAAAAGGATTCATTAATCCACACGCTCCAATCATGAATGTCTTCAGTTTTGTTGTCTTTTACTTTTCTTTTGTTTTGCTGTGTTCAGAAAAAGAGACAGTCTTTGGTGTATCTTCCTGTCAAGGTAGGTTAGGACTCAGCATCAGTTCTGCTGGACAGGAAGCTGTGTGATTTTTCTGTAGTACAGTAATTAGATCCCCCTCTTTCTCTTCCGTGCAAATGCGATGCAAAGCATCTCAAAGTACTGTCTCCTATGATTAAAGACAGCTCATTATCTGCGGCGAGTCTCTGTCTGATTCAAGCCCCCACAGAGGAGCGTGTGCAACCCAAAGAGAAGGCGCAATTGTCCTCGTCACCTAAAAGAGGATGTGCCTTTTCCATATTTCTGGTTCCACCCACTCCAGAATTGGATGTTTGATATCATTGCTCATCTTTTGCTAAAATAACATCTCTAATGAACTTAAATCATAAAGCATCTTAACCATTCTCTGTGAGAGTGAAATTTTTATTATTAATTAAACTACAGATTTTTTTTTTCTCGATTGATTTGTTGTTGTTTGTTGTTGTGATATAATACACAACTTCCCAAGTCCAAGGTGATGTCTTCAAAAGGTATTCAGTTTACAAAGACATACGGCAAAGAAAAGCTGCAAAGTCTCTCATTTGAGAAATTGGAGCCAGAGAATATTTGGCGTTTTTTTTCACTATTTGCTGAGAAAAAGACTAGAAAGAATTTATTGATTATCAACTCCTGCTGATTACTGTTCTTCCGATTTACTAATCATTTTAGCTCTAGTCTATGAAATGTCAAAAACTACTAAAAACAAAATGCCTGTTACAACTTCCAAGATCCTTCCAAATTTCCCAAAGCAACAAATCCTCTGATTTGAGAAGTTGGATTCAAAGAATGTTTGGACATTTTTTAACTATATTTGCTTAGAAAACGACTAAAACGACCAGTTGATTGTCAAAATAGTTGCCGATCAAATCGTTTCAGCTCAGTTCAACTGTTAATATCTTGACGTCTTCATAACGCCTCAGAAAACACAGAAAAACAGTTATAGTGTTTAACATACCCAGCATGCCACGCTCCACTCGGAGACTCCTGACAGCATCCTAGGACATCGTACCTGACAGAAGTGACAGAAACTGGCAGGACAGAGGACACCTTATAAGATGCCACACTCTAAGAGCCTCCACAGAGAAACGGGAGCACGCAGAAAGGCCAATGAATGAACGATACATTTGTCCAGTAACTATAATTATCAAAAATCAAATGTTGGGCCTGTCTGCATGGTGGCAACTTTTAATGGAAATGTTACAAATGAGGCCCTCAAATAATGAATAATTTCTGACCACTCTCAGCAGTGTCTCTCAGCAAGAGGGTGCCAAAAAGTGGAAATTTTTCAAGCTGGGGACTGATTAGGCCGAGGATGAGACTCGGCTGGAGGACGGACAAGGCGGCGCTTCCCCAGAGAATAAATTTGCACCTGCCCCATCTGGAACAATAGCCCTCTGCCTTCGCACTGTGCACTGGGCTTAATTAAAAAACATGGCTAATTTGCACACTCTACTTTGCTTCAAAATTGGAATCTAGTTCACCACTGAGTCTGTTAATTTACACAGGAAACCACCGACTGCTACCAGCTGAGAGGGGATGGGACTGTGATGGCTTTGACAGCGGACTGGACAAAGAGCGGACACAGTGAAAACATCCACACTGCGAGGCCCGGCGCCTCGCTCGCTCTCCCTATCTCTGTTACACGCAGTGTTCAGGGAGGGAAAAACTAACTTTGATTCAACATACCAGAGGAATAATCCTAACTGCTTCATAGTGTGGGATAATCTCCATAAAGTGAAATCACAGAAGGGCGGATGGGGGAATGGGAATCCTGACACGTCTTTTCTGACAGGTGACCGGATTGATGATTCCACGAGAAAATGTATATTGCTGAAAAGGCGGATGAATTATGACAGTTTTCATATTAAGCAGACTTATCTGTAGCAAAGAGCATTAAGAGTGCCAAGTACATCGACCGATACTATCACAAATTGACCTGCCAATCACCTCGTCCTGGCTTCAAAGGTGCAGATAAGGTATTTAAGGTCACTGAAAGCAGATTCCACTGTCTGTTGGCCTGCCTCTTTACTATTATCAGAGCCGTTCCCAACGAGAAAGCGCCTTGGTCTCTCTTGCAACATGAAAAAGATCCTGGATAATTCACCCAGGCTCAAAAATGGAGGCTATTTCACAGCTAGGATTTTACACGCTAACTGAAATAGCCCTTTAATACTTCCTCCATGTCTGAGTAGACTTGGTAGCAGTGGGGTCGCGCAGGGAACTTCCCAAGGCTTATGAGGTAATCTCACTGATATTTATTCATCTAATGATGACTAAGAATGTAAACTGATGGCTACATTCATTCCAAGATGACCCCAATGAGTCTTTCGTATTAAAGTAATGAATTGTACATAAAAGCAGCTCCAAATCTTCAAGTCAGACATAGAATAAAGCTCTAATGCAGAGAAATCCCAGCAAGGTATTAAAGTTAGCAAATGGTAGATAATACCAAAAGATTCAAAGATGTATGTCCAACAATGATCCTGTAAGGGTGAAATTAAAGCTCCTGGCAAATTGGATGTAACTAAGACTTAAATAAAGACTCTGATATTGTAGACTGAAATTTATACTGCTATTCCCCGTGTTCCTTGTTTGAAAATTCTCACATGGAATTTGGGTATGGACTAAAAACAAATTCCATCTTCAAATAGCTTAGTGTACATGTGGTAATTACATATTTTCACAGCTCAACTATGATTTAGAGAAAGGAGAAAAGACATCAAAACGTGAGGCTCGAGTTGTTCCAGAGAGATAAAGGAGGCGACGGGAGGAGCGCCGGAGACAGAGAGTCGAGGGCAGGGAAGAGTGTTACTTTTCGGGGCGAGATCACTCCTCACGTTGAGCTGGAGCTGTCGTACCTGTCGCTGCGGTGCTGACAGGCGGTTTGTTTGGACGGGGGGGTCAAGCAAGGAGCAGGGGAAGTGAAAGAATGCTAAGGACACTCAAAGTTAGTGATAGCAAGAGGGGATTGGGCAGCAGAGGTGACATCGTGATTTATTGACTCCTCAGGGGGTTATCTTGACCCGGGTTTGAGGTCACTGTAACAGCCACGGGTAATGGGAATTTTTCATGCCCTTATGTTCACTTTACACAAACTGCGCAGCATGCTTTATGCAAATATGTATCAGGTCAACTCATGACCTATACTTCAAACTTCAGCCACTTTACACTTTCTTCTTTTTTTTTTTTATCTGTCAGGTTTATTAAATGAAAGATGAAAACTGGATACTGTGTTTAAAAGGTTACAAAGCAGCAGTCGCTCTCTCTTCAGCTGTGGTCCGCTCCCCTTCAGCTGTTGTTTTTGTCTTGTTTACTCAACATTCACTGGCGTCCATGCTGTCATCACCTGTGAATTGACTAAGCTCAGAGTATAAAGCTCTAATGAGAGAACACACAAAAGGCGCTCATTTGGTATTGCAGCATTGCACAGAGATACAGTATGAACCAAATCCCCCCAGCTATCCAAACACCTAGCTTTTCATATAGCCTGTTGTTGCCGGCCGTTTGGCTTGCGTGGCCATGGGGGCAGCTGTTGACACTGTTACCATTGCATTTCCTGTTAAGCCTACCAGCTGCCTCTCCTCTATTCTCCACAGCCCCCTGGAAGGGTGGGTGAAACAAGTGTTACCAGCCGTTTCGACGACAGACAGCTCCTTTCTGCCTCTGGCTATTACTGTATCGCCAGGCTTTCATGGCACAAAGAAAACCAGCGAGCGTGGAGACCACAATGGCCTCACAACACACCTCGCCAAGCCCTCTCCTCTTAACACACACCCCTCGCGCTGCAGGTTCAACCTGAGAGGGGCGTATGGAGGGTGGACTGTGTGCCACAAGCACAATGATAACACGGCTGCAGATGGGTGTATGTCTGCATAAAACCTGACCACAATTGAGACGCAGCTGAATACAGGGAGGTTCGTTTAAAAATAAGTTAATCAAAAAGTAAGGAACTTGTTTGTTAATGAATCACACAGAACCAGATTCCCAGAGAAAAAAAAAAGTTATTTAAAGAATTAATTAATTATTAAAGACTGCAAGTAACAATAACAAATGATCTGATGAATGCCTGCTCTTTAAGTTACTGTCAGCGCTGCAAAGTATCCTTATATGCAAAGTACATCACAAAGAATATGTGTGTATTTGTGAATGTGCGTAACGGCCACTCCATCCCCCTCCAACTTCAAATATTGACTGTCAGAAAGAGTGAAGGGTATTCAAGTAATTACTTTATATGCATAAGAAAGACAGCGGAGGACTTGTGATGTAAACGTATTGTCGCCATGGTAAGGATGTATGTATGGCTTCTCAAAGCAAAGCCAAAACCATGATTGCCTAGTGTGCCAGAAGAGTCTCTGTTTCATAACACGCCATCCATAATGAAATCTGACCATTTTGATGGGACGGGGGCTTTTAAGAGCAGACTTTAAAAAAGTTCTCGTCCTTATTGATGGCGGCAGTTTTCTCTTGTGAATCCGGAAAAAAGGAGGGTGGGGGCTGAGAAGGTGTCACATGATTAAAGCGGCGATTGGAGATAGCAGGATCGGTAGGGTATGGGAAGAGATAAGAGGAGAGTAACCATGTTTAAAGTGTGCTGTGATCAGCCATTGCATGAGGGAAAGCAATGACAGGTGTACTGTAGATAGGCTTGCTGCGAGGAAAAACAGGAATGGGTGACTCCTCCAAAGCACTGCCGCTAAAATTAGAATTTTTCAGAAGATGTGAACAATGGACCGTTAGATCAGGGGAATAGGGATTCAAAAAAGTATTTTTATTCAAACTGATAATGACCCTCCCTGCTTGTGCATATTGTTAATTCAAGAACAGTGGAAAATATAGCTTTACCGAGATGAAGGAGCTGTTCTGTCTTGCTTAGGAATGACAAAAGTAAGGCCAAGCAACACTGGAGGACAAGGCCAGCCCCGAGGAAGAGGAGGTGCAGGAAGAGGGTGTTTATTTCGTACTTTACAGACCTGCCTCGTCAGCAAATCACGCTCCGAGCCAATGTCTCAAACATGAAGCCAACAGCGAGAGAGACACCTCAACCGCAACAATATTCGATAAATATAATAAACATCCCGGTGAAACAAATTGTTCATAAGCTACCTGTTTAATTTTTCAGATCTCCTTGAACCATATATTTCCTTATTAGTTTGGAGACGTTCGCTTGGCTTGAGTGGATGGATGATGCTGTCAGGGGCCTGGGCATTATGGCGGCTCTGTGTGAGTGATTTCTACCAAGGAAAGCCTATTAGGCCTGACAGGGGGATGATGATATTAGGCCATCATCATTCAGGAGACACCGCCCCCACCAACCCCACTACACCCTCATCCATCAGACAGCACAAAACACCCAGCCATGCTACCTCCTTTCCTCACTCTCCCTCTCCCTGACTCCCTTACCCACTTACTTTCCCTCTTCATTCCTTCCCTTGTTTTTTTTTTTTGCCCTCCCCCCCATTTCCTTCCTTCCCAGACTCTCTCTTGCTCTCGCTGTGCTCCCCTCACATTCTGTCTCATCCCATCGTTTCTTATTTTCCTTGTTTTATATCTTTCTGTCCATCGCGTTCCCTCTCTTCACTTTTCCCTCTTTTCTCTCGCCCTCTCTCCGACGGCAAACACAAAGACAAATTCTGCCCTTTTCTTAGCCCATGAAACATTTAACATTTCATTCCAGATCTTGGCAGACGCAAGTAAAAAATGACCTAATGAATCTTACTTATTGTCTAGCCTGAGTGCAATCACGAGCTAAATATGAGATCCCTGTCCCCTGCCCTGTATCCATTGTCTTCTTGGCCTTCCCCTGTTCTTGCTCATCTACTGCAGATTGAAATCTTTACCTTAAAGCTACAAAAAAAAAAAAGAAAAGAAAAAAATGTGCAAGCCAGAAAAATCTGTACATTCAAAAGCTTTCGGGTGAGCATGTATTTTCATTACTATGAAGGGAAAATTGTATATTTTTCACTCCTAAAATAGGTTGTATCAAGGAACAAGGCCGACATAATCATTAGGTGTAAAGGGAGCATCAAGCTGAGATGAGGAGCCCAACATTTGTTTCATTTTAAAAATCGTAGTCTTCAGCTGCAACACACGCTGACTCAAGTGACATCACATTATCACATTTATCAGACTGCACAGCTCCCTCTGGAGCCACAAAAAGCTTTATACAACTTTTCCTCTTTACGTATCTTAGCTACACCATAGTTCCACCACAGGCTTTGGTGTAGCTGATGTGCAGCACTTCAAAAAAGGTAATTACTTGTCAAGGCTACGGTTGCTACAGAGATATCAGGTGGGTGGGTGCGAGAACCTGTGACCTGTGGTCAGAGTTGGGCCGCTTGTGTTTTCCGGTGCTAAATGTCTGATGCTAATAGAGACGGTTGATGGAGATGGCAACATTAAGCAAGTTGAATAAAGGCTCAGTCAGTCTCCTTTTCAGTAATGAGACGAGGCGAAGCAGAAGTGACCCGGATGTAACTCCAGTTCTATAAGTATTCGCACAGCTCAAGTCAGTCTGTATCACGTAGTAAAGGAAAGAATGTAAACACAGTTAGTGTGGGGAATATGATTAAAGCATGATAAAGAGTACATAGTGTTGCGGTGGTGCTATCGAATGTTGAAATCCATCTGTTGTTAACCCTGTCTGCTGAGTGTAAACCTATGTCAAGCATCTGGACTCCTACAGAAGATTTGACAGGTTTGATTCCCATATAAATCACCTCTACCTCAGCTGCATGTCATACTTAACTTGCTTCTTTTCTGTATAGAGGGCAGTACCGACTATTTTCTGTTCCCAGAGGATTAGACAGCAAACAACAAACGGAGGGAGCTCTCTTTAGTAATCCATCTGACCCCCAAGTCTCACTCTCTGCGCTCACACCCTTTTGTTGGGGAATAAACCTAAGTCAGCCCTGCTGACCTTAGCTTTGGACCAGGGTGCCCGTAGCTGTGACCCCTGAGACCCCTGAGTCCTGCGGAGGAGCAGGACCGGAGGAGTTCCATTGATGAGAATAGCTTGGCTGGACCTCCGCTCTAAGCTTGTTTCACATGGTGATCAGTGCCTCCGATGGCCGCCTGTTGGCCTTGACAATGGACGGTTTATGTGCCAACAGTCAAACGGTGTCAACAAGCCATTGCTCTCACAATGTTCATTGTCAGCCTTTTCTGTTTTGGTTTTTGTTTAAAGACTTGATCAAACATGTCTTTGTCTTGCGCTTAAATGTTCACTCTTAAATTCTGCAAACATGGGTATATCTCCCTGATGGAATTTCAGTTCTACATACTTTAGCATTGACACATGTATAAATAAGCTGATATAAATAGTAAGAAAACCTGCTCCACATCACTTCATTCATCCTCCTCCGATGCAAGAGAGAAACGGCTTTCGATGTTAAGTGAAGAAAGAACACTTTAATTGGAGCTCATTATGCACCACATATGCATACATTTGAAAAGCTGATGATTCCAAAAACATTCAGGCCAATTTAAGTCCCTCTGAATGATGTTAGCAAAAAAAAAAAAAAAAAAAAAGGTCCACCACTAAGACAGCCATCTCCCAGGAGAGCATTACACATCTTCAAACAGCATTCATGGTTTACTGCTTTCCATCATGTCATTTGACTACTGTCGAAACTTTCATTATGACATGACAGGGTTTGCTATGCAGATGCAGGTCAGATTCTTTTTAAGACGCTCCGCCCATAGATTCTTTGTTTTTGTCAGTCATCCTCCAAAAATGGCTGCTCAGTAAAAACACTACTCCAGGCATTAGTCAATAGGGTTCCTGATGTCTTCATGTATCCTCAATGTCCCTCAGGCCATCACAAGGGGCCTTCAGATGATGCCTGACAGATTTCTATAGGGATTTAAATATATATATATGAAAATATTTAGCATATGGGTTTTTTGACTGTTCTGTAACCCTTGACTGTCACAACAATTGCAAATGTGTCACATCAAGCTGCCACATGTTTACTTGATGAATCACATGTGAAACTGCAGCATCGCATTTATCAACACAATTAATTCTGACCAGATCCATGACCGAGATGCTATGAATGTGGATGTAGTGTGAAGTAAAACAGCCGTGCACCCGACTGATCAGCTATATTTCAACGTAATCATTTCAATATAGATGTCAGATTTTACTTGGAAGAAAGAATGAGAAATGTGTGATATAGTAACTGGTTGTTTACATAGCTCTCGTCTTTAACAAGGAATTACTGTATTCATTATATTCATCTACCCGCTCTAACAAAAGTGGTATTTTCATAAACATGATGTGATTGTAACAGTGGTTTTGTGAAGGAACATGCACTAGCCTTCTCAGAGAGTCTGATCATCTCCACTGCTAGCTCCAAAATAGATAAGGGATTACCTCGGATGTGAATATGTCATTGTGATCAAAATGAGAGAAGCAGCCCACGTTGTGAAGCAGTGGCTTTAAAGATCTTATGCAAAACATGATCTCTCTCCTTCCCTTTCCATTAACCGGCTGTACTGAATTACTTAATATGGTATAGACATTTTGCCACGAAGCAATTAAAGGATTACGCTAATATAAATCGCACTGGCTGTTTGCTGTTGTGCACACACATTCTGGTTCAGGGCTCCAGCTGAGAACGTCGGCTACACATGAGACATGCAAGAGAAAAAAAAAAAAAAAAAACATACCCGTGCTGATGACAGTTAGTTACTGTAACAAAGAAATGCACATCAGTCTATGAGTAAATGAATGTTGCAGCAATTTCCAGACAAAGTGACAACAGAATTTGGCCACTGCAAACAACTTAATTTGATCAGCTTTATGTAAAACAGTCATTTGAGGAGGGGGAGAGCTGGTGAGAAGATTAATTGCAAATGTTTACAATGGAATTTGGACTGTGTGTTCAACATGATAATCCAGCCAGGAACCAAACAGAGGAGAAATAACAAATTAATAACAATGGAAGCCTTTGCTTATCACAGACTGCTGTCTGTTTAGTGTGTGAGGAATCCAGACGTCTGCCAGTCCTAAACACTGCAAGTACAATGTAACATGTTTATTTAAGACCCTGGCCATGGCTACTAGCTCCTTCCAAGGAAATGTTTGCTTTTTTTTAAAAGCAACATCTGCCAGAAGTTACTGACTGCTGCATTTTTCTTATTTACCCCTCTGCTTGTCGCACTGGCATCATTAATTTTGCTAAGGATGCTACAGAGGTAATTTCTGTGGCACGAGACACAATTAGCTCTGGCCAAAGTCAGACAAAGGCTAGTGCATTCACATGTTCTCTGCCATCGCACAATGCTAATGACAAGTGAGGAAGTGTAAGTCTGGTTGTCATGTGGTAATCAGCTCCGGCTTCAGTCGAAGGACATAATTAGCCGACGTTGCATGGAAAGTAAACACAGCTCACCGAGCAGTAAACCAACAAACAATTACCATCACCAACCTCTGCCCTGACCTCTTTACCCATGTTCCATCTATACACAGAGAGAAAAGTAGTGTGCTCTCAACAACTTCAACGATTATATTTATGATAGAAGTATTTCCCAGTTTTATTTTATACAGGATTTTTTTTTTCCTGAAGTTTCTCTTCCTTTTCTTTTCAGTAGTCAAACCAAATTGTGTTGATGCCAATTGTGTGTGCGTAACCAGTAGCTAAAATAGCTTCTTTAGTATTGCAGATCTTTTCAGCCATTGAAACAAAGAGTGAAAAGGGTTTCTTGCACATTACATGCATATACACGCACGCGCATACGCATACACACACACACACACACACACACAAACACATGCACCACAGATGTATTCAAATTATTGTACCTTGACCCTTTATTGAATATGTGTGTGTGTGTGTGTGTGTGTGTGTGTGTGTGTGTGTGTGTGTGTGTGTGTGTGTGTGTGTGTGTGTTTGAGTGTGCTCATGTCACAGGCAGAAGATGGTGTCAGTCCTTAGCCAACCCCCACCTCTTTAGCTACTCCTAATGCCCCTTTTACCTCCCCATTTTCTCCAGCCTATTCAAACCCTGTCACTCACTACTATGAATTCCATTAAACCTAAAGGGTGCTGTGCATTCACCTGAAAGAAAGGAAAAATATACACCAATAGTTTGTGTGCATTTGTGATAAACATCACTTTAAATGTGTAGTTTGTCTTTTTCAAATAAAAGTAAAGAAATCTTGTGTCTCGTTCTCCGAGTATAGCAAATCCAAAACTAGCCTCTCACTGCGCCGTTGTCAGCTCTCTCACTTTTTCTCCACCTGAACAGTGAAACTAAAATCCTAGCATAAGGTCACATATTAAACAGGAGTAGAAATGTGGAGTCAGCAGAGCTGGCTGGGAGAGAAATGTGCGTCTGGGTCTGAATGTGCTGAATGAATGAATGCAGGTCATGATTTATCGGGCCCAGAGAGCCACTCTCCGCCTGTCCTGCTGAGTCCTGATGGCTGCAGCCTTTATGTAAAACAAACCCAGCCTTTTCATTCTGCTGCTCCCATCGTACCACTTTGGCACGACTGGAAAGCCAGACTCTGCATTCCCCAAAGTAGCCCCAACAGCCACAAAATGACCACAGGTTTCTGTTTTATTGAGGTATGAGCTAAAAATCCGCACCACATGAGAGACACTTATCAAACAGTGAAGAACAGTTTGGATTACGGAGAAGACAAGGAGTCATGATTAAAAACAAAGGGATGGTTCATTCGGAGCTCTGTCTTACTGGAGGGGGGTGGAGGATTTAGCTGACTGTGCTAATATTCAGCAGGTATCTGTCATTGATCATGATTCTGGCAACATATTAATACTTCCCCTACAGCTTAACATTTGTAAAGTTGAGTTTATGTGAGGTATAATTGGTGGCTACTGAAATCTTAATGGTTTGATCATCATCCTAGCGCCATTAATCAAAAGTTGCAATCTAAAGAGATGAGCCTCTCTCTTTTAAATATACATTCTGTGCCGACTGATCTCTCTTTTCAGGAACTTGAACAAGTCTCAGACTGATCGGGCTGGGTGTGCGTAGGCCAGCATCTCCCCAACCTACCACTTAAACCTAAAGGGCTTCAGAGTTTGCACTGAAAATGACCCCTTTCAGTTTAATTACTGAGAATCTCATTGACCCGACATGTCCTTTCTTGTCCGGCAAGTGGAGGGAGGGGCGCCCGTGACCAGCTCACCCTACAAGCCTGACAGACGCTGGGTGCTGGAGGTGGGTGTCTGTGGTAACCCCATGCCGGCAGTGTGTGTCCCTCCACTGGCCAGGAGTGTTTAAGGGATTGACAAGTGACCAGGACAAAAGCACTCAGTCAACAAGCTGTTTAATATCCATTATTATGGAGTGAACATTGTTCCCCTAGACAGGTAAACACATCTCCATTGATCCATTGATGGCAAGATAGAAATATTTTCTCTCACCGCTCACCTCCATAAAGTGCCCCCCTTTCACAAAGGCAGGGAGCAAACAATATAGAGAGAAAAGCAAAGAGGTGTATAGGAGGGCTGACATTCTGCTCCATTGGTAAATAATAGCGTCGACAAGCTGGCCTATCTATAACCTCTGAAACTGCTGTCTGCCAAGATAAAATGTTGGGCCTGTTTCTCCAGAGCCGTCGAAATGATCAACACAGCTGATGTGGTTTTATTTGTCTTTAATGTCACACTCAGTCTGGGCTCTCTAAAAAACAGTCTCGAGTAAACACTAATGACAAGAATGCTCTTAGACACTTCAAATTGGACGTAAAGCGCAGCGCTGAAAAGCCATTGCACCCCAGTGGATCGCTAATCTGTTGAACCTCTGAAGTGGATAAGACCTTGATGAAAAAAACCTCGGGAGCTCTTCACAATACAGATTGATGATGCGTAGTGTAACCTTGTGCCTGCTCACACAGAGTCAAAAGAGAACCAAATTGTCTTTTTTTTTTTTTTACACAATCTGTGTTTTTTCCTCATAATTGAATTTAAAATCTTGCATCTCTGCCACGTCTCTGTGGAAAAATATCAAATTGCATGTTTTACCATTGTAATTGTGCATTTTTATGTACTGTTGACACCCTTTCCTCCACTGCTATCTTTTAACTGTGTGCTATTATGACTTCCCTCTTGTATGCTGTGAATTAGATGCCTGCTTTTAAGTTTAAATGGAGGCGTATCCTTTTCCACATGCTCTTCATATGAGCCCTCTGTCAAAGAGAGGGGGACACACACTTGGTATGCTGTTATTTTGTGAACTACTCCGCTTAGTATGAAAGCAGAGGGCATCTCTTCCCAGCAGGAAGTGGACAGCTCTTCCCCCTGTAATGATACATAACTAGTACACTTCCATTCACTCTTGCGAGCCTCAATGAGGATGGCCTCTCAAACCTAACTATTATAGTCTAGCTAATGTCAGAGAGTCAGCTGCATTCAATATTATATTTTGGTCTTTTTTGCAGTTTGATTACTCTCCTTTATAAACACTCGATCCCCCTCCCCATCCTCCCACCCCCCAACCACGCCCGCAATCTCATCCATTTCCCGCTGTCTGGCTGTGCGTCACCACCAGACCTCTGTCCAAGTCTTTCTGTCTCACTGGTTTCTCTACCATGTTTAATTTCAACTAGGCCTGCTGCTGATTTTCAGTCCTGTTCGGGTGGTATAAACAAGCACAGTGGGTAATTCACATTATATTAAAAACTGTTGGTGCAACAAAGAACTCTAATCAGCGGAGGCCTGCATAAGCAAATTATCACTGTTAAATTAAAACGCTAAGCACAGGCTAGATGGTAATAATACTGTAGATCTCCAGAGCAACAATCACAACCTGGGTGCTTAACTTTATTTATTTTTTACTAGGCAGGCTCTCATACTGTTTTAGGAGCTCTAACAGCGTCATCAGAATGACTTTATTACACCATACATATTACAGGTAATGTAGATTAGTAGCTGATGAACTGTGCGGATGAGCGGAAATTTGGAGCAGCGTTACTGCTTTTGATCTTGGAGAGATGTATGACAGCAAAACAACTCGTGATTTTCCTGGATTATTACATGTGAAGACTTCTATGGTCCAAGTCACTTCCTTTGTTGTTTCTCGGAAAATTCACTGCTTCGTGGTGCAACATTAAAACCCCATTACTAGGGGTCTCATTTTAGTGCGTAATAGGGTTCATATTTCAAAACACTTCTTTGTTCCCTCAACTGTTGATTGTTATTCATGCAATGCAAAAAATATCATCTCCATATTCCTTGCCAGCCCTACACTGATGCGTATCACAAACTGTTGTCTGCTTCCCACCTTTCATACTGCAGCTTAATGTGATAGCGTCAGGATTATTTCTTGTTTAAACTTATGGTATCACAAACGTGCAGAAACAGGAAATTTGCATAAGCATCAAGAAACTCCATTTTAGCATCATCTCATGGGTTCACGGGATTTAAATGATACACAATGTTCTGTTACGTTATCCTGTCGGAAACTATAAAAACATCAGTATTTTGGCTTTTACTAAATCTTCGTGTTTTTGTGAACGCATATTTTCGAGCGTTAAGGCGCCGGGTGCTTTCAGGGCCTTTAGTTGTGCTAGCGGTGGGCAAGGGTTGTGCTTTTTTTTTTTTTTTTTTTTTTTTAATGGGAAGACCGTCTCATTTTAATGTACCACCAGAACATGTTACCGCTGTACCTCTCTTTCAGCTGTAGACCTCCTGAATTCAAGCCGATTATGGATAACAACCACATTACAGCGCAATACATCAAAGACCTAGCTTACTGCTCAGTGGGGAGCCACTCTGGCACATTTCAAAAATCTACTCATTCAAGAGCTCTCACTGGAAGCATGTTATGCATTAAATGTGTCACACAGGAAAGTGTCTTCTGATCCATCTGATTCCAGACCTCTCTGCTGCTGCCATGTAGCTGTGCTCGTTACATTAAAAAAAAAAAAAAAAAGCTGAGGAAAAGAACAAACAGCAGCATAAACAGTCTCAAAAATGGAAAAATCATAACAAAAAGCCTGAATAGGAAATGCACCACATTAACGACATTCTGCTTATTATGTTAATTGTTGGGATCATTATAACTTCAAGTTTTGGGGGTATTTTTTCTGTTATTTTTGATATTATTTTGGAAATTAATCACCAGCACTGAAACTAATTCAGCTGTTCATTAAGTGCCTCAACAGGCACAGATCGTACCATTAATTCCACATTTTCATTTAGGAATATCTCACATTCTTGAAGAGAAAGAATATTTATAGAACAGCAAATATTCAATTTGCTAGTCTCGTCTGTTAAAGTATCAACGGAGAAATCAGCACTACTACAACACCGCTGTGTATTTACATCCAATTTTGTGCAATTTGGCAACTTTATTTTCCTTTCAACATTCATGCAGGGCCCACATGCATCTGGACAATTACACTAACGGTAGATTCTGGTCCATTTTAATTGAATCTGATTCTTCTAAACTAATTGCAGGGTTGTTGTGTTAATAAGCAGCTGTTTTTCACATGCAGGTGTGAGGACGGTTGGCGACCAGGGTGTGTTTATGTATTTGCATAGCTTCACACCTGTTAATGAAAGTGCTTGTTTTTCCAATGAATCTCCATGCTCCTCTAATAAGGATCAGTTTCCTCCCACGGCAACCCTAATGACTGTTATCACACCACCTTCGCAGAGACCAGCATAGGAGTTATAATAACCTGCGTACTGTAGCACCGCTGTGTGTGTGCTTACACAGGCGCACAGGTGATACATGACCCATGTAAGGGGTGAGAGACAAGCAGCTGATCTGCGTGTTGAACCGGGGGGAGGAGCCATGAAAAATATAATGCACGTCATTACTAGACCGTTGTTGCACCATTTTTAAACATTAACACAGTCACATACTCATGTTTTTCTCGCCTATTTCTTTTCCCCATTAATTCACAAAAACAACAAAAAAACTAAACTTACATATATACTATACTGTATCATACATTCTTCATTCATTTTTCTCTCCTTTCAAACCTTGGTTCTGCTCGATAATAATCCAGCACACAGCCTGACACTGACACATTTTGCGAGCGAGAACAGGTGAGAGCCTGCCAAACCTTTGCCTAAACCCATCAACAGTCTGGAGAGCTGAAAACATGCCAAGGCTGCCTCAGATAACAAGCAGATGATGTGGAGATCATCCTCTGGGCAGTAAAAGAAGTCTCTGAATAGTTTAAGAATTTTCATCTTTCCCTCAAAAAGCCCCCTCAGCCTCTCGCCCGTGACTTACCACGCCTGGAACTGTAGATATTTCCTACAAGCGGGCTCCTCCATTACTGGGAGCTAAATTAACAGCATTTAAGTGTCTATTAAAACACCAATGCTTTGCTGCCTCTGGCTGACCTCGCCTTGCCCTTATTCCATCCGCTGCTGCTCATTAAAATGACATAATTGCAGGTAAGCATCTTGCAGTATCAACACGCTTAATTACCAAAGTGAGAGAGGTTCATGGTGCCACAATGGCCCAAATAAACCTGGGTAGCAGTGGAATAAATAACAGTTATCATTAGCAGTCCAAGCCTGTTTCATTACTGAGGGCAGGGCCTCTGTTGATGTGTTCTTATTAACAAAAGAAAAATGTTTTTCTGTAATCTTTTTTTATCAGTGAATTGTCAGTTAAGTGATTATATTCTTTTTAACACTAATGACGTTGTATTTCATATTTGATTTTTTTAAATCTAACAATTATTCACTCATGCGTGCATTCTAATCCAGAGACAATTTCTTTTGACAAAAGATCGGCAGTAATGTGAAAAAAAAGAAAAGTTAATTAAAATGTGAGTCAAGCTGCTAAGCTACTATACTTATTCTGGACTATATTAGCCTGTAAACTGTGTTTACTCGGGTTTGTTTTTTATGTTGCACTTATCACACTGGAGTCTCTTTCACACATTCACTTCCCTCAGCACTGCATGCTGTTTGGTGGTGATTTAGTCAGAGATCTAGTACACAGTGAAGCATCATCATCACACACAAATCTTTTTTTTTTTTTTTTACCCTCTTCTGTAGTTTGAAGTGGCAGTTTGCTAGATGCTGCTCATAGAGAGGCCGCCGTCTTGCCCTTCAAAGACAGAAAGGTCCAGAGTATGGAGCTGTATTTACCCCCCTGCTCATGGGAAGGTTTAACTTCACTGCTAATCGGCCCTGAGATTCCACTTTTGTCATCTGTCGTCCCCTAATATGCACTAACTGGATATATATTGTATGGGAATGCTCTTACTTTTTTAACCTCCCTCTGAACCGTCAAATTTCTGCCTCCTCTTGATCCGTCCATTTTATACATTTTAGGTCCTTTAAACCCCCTCAAAGCTTCTTAGTAACAGTCGGTCGATCAAAGCCACCACAGCCTTTCCATCCTCTCCTGAACTGAAGCACAAGTTTAAGATTGTCTGAAAGGAGACTTGGGGCAAAATAAAATGGCATTGTTTGCCACTGACCTGACTCAGTAAACCAAAATGTGCTATCCTTAAGCTGGAGCACATTGTGTTGGAACGCAGAAGTGCTGGTTTCAGTCATTATACTAAAAGGTTTGGTTTTGAAAGTGTTGGACTTTATCCAAAATCCTGCTATATAATTGTGTTATACTGTAAAGTCAGAGAACACACTGCAGTGAACGTAGAACTGGTGTTACTATGCCACATTAATGGTAGTACAACCATTACAAAAGCTCCTTTTTATTTCCTTAAGCTTGAAAAATATATTGTTTTTTTACCAGGACTACATCTAGATACACAACGGTTTATGCTCAGCCATAAGCATCATTATAAGTACTATAATAATGTTGAACCTCACTGCCTGTCTACATTTTTCAAAAGAGGTTTCTGCAGGTTGTTGCTTTTCTGTGTGTGTGTGTGTGTGTGTGTGTGTGTGTGTGTGGTGTACGAGTGCAAGCTTGCATGTGTGCCTTCAGTGTGAAAGCGTGTGTGCTGTGTGTGTGTGTGAGCGTATGAGAGAGAGTAAGCGAGTGCATGTGTAAGGTGTGTGAGTATGCTCAGTTTCTCTGTGAATGTGTGTCTGTGTGAGCGCGTGTGTAGCTAGGTATTATTTGGCGGTCTGGGTCAGAGGAGGGGCAAGGTATCAAAGATCACAAAAAGTGTATGACAGCTGACAATTTCAGGCTTTTGATTAAGATTTGTTGATATGACCAGTCCCTGGGTCTCTCCCAAACTCACTCCAGGGATTCTGGGCTGCCTGGCTGTGCCGCAGACAGAACAACCCGTCAGTTGACAGAATCAGGCGGCACAGGCGCCTTCTCCTCATCGCCTGCCTTACCTCCCCGCTGAAACCCCAGTAATTAGAGTCTGGGCAACATGCAGAAAAAACACCTACAGAGAGCACAGTGTCATGGACATCGCCAATTATGCAGCCATTTTGCTCATGGATGCAACCAGCTCTTGTTGTAATGACACACACATACACATTCATGGGCATGCATAGCCAAGCCAAGCGCGCGCGCACGCACGCACGCACGCACGCACGCACACACACACACACACACACACACACACACACACACACGATGCACATGTGGATACAATGAGATCATTACAGGACTAAAATCCGGTTTAATCCTGACATATGCTTATTATTTACCAGAGTGTCATGTCAGCAGTAACACCAATAACACATGATGTGGTTTATTATTGCTATTCTGACCATGAAGCCCTATCAAGGTCCTCACCTATACACCTTGTGTACACCTGAGATTTATTTCACCTTTCGTTCACACAGTCATTAATACTAACTCTTAGTATTTTGAATTAAAACAGCTGTCTGTTAAAAAGGAAAGAAGTAATGGTGCCATATTATAGCATAAAATTGTTTTGGACAGAAACTTGTTGAAAGTTGCGTATGCATTTCAACTGATGACAGTAATAATGTCTAATGACTGTCTTGCTTTAGATTTTTCCATTAAATCATCCATGAATAATACAGCATAAATGGGCTATTATCTTCAACTGTAATATTAAGTTCCACAGGAAAAGAAGAAGGGGGAAAAAAAAAAAAGTCTGCTTAAATTTAGCAATAGCCAGAAGATGCTGTTGACTGTAGGCTAATGTCTTTAAAACACCTTCTCCCCCTAGAAAAGAGGAGGAAAAGTTAATTGCAGCATTTGCTCATCGGGGAGACAGAGGGCCACTCAAAACGTCCCCTCATTTGTGAATTAGAGACACGCATTTAGCCACAGGAAATGTAAAGTGGGATTGCTCACCATGAAGAGGAGGTTAAGTGCACTAATGGAAAGCAGTTAAGTGTTTGTTATTGTTGCTCCGTTCTTTCTTTTCTCTTCGATATTTATAGTTTGTATTCGTAGATGTAAATTTTTTGGTATCTTTTAATGGCGATTCTTTAATTCATCCATCCAATAATAAACGGTGCCGGGAGTGTAATGGTAAGTGCATTTCATTGTCTCGTCAGCCACTATGTCCCTGCAGTGGTTTTGGCTTTGTGCAATTATACCACGGACAATCGTTTGAAGTAGTGTTATGGTGGCACAGGTACCAAGTAAATCACATTCAACATCGTATTTCTAAGCCGTTTCTCAGTAAATCCGTTTCAGATTTATACAGGAGAAAGAATAACAACAGCACTTTAAAAAGCACTTTAAAAATCCAAAATAATGAACGCTCATGTTTCTTTAGCAGAGTAAGAAGTAAGACGGACTTTCTAAAAGGCTCGTCAGTGGCCTTTATTCTGCACGTGGCACCTCCATATTGCCTACACTGCAACACAGAGCCACTCTCATAATGGTACAGTAATGAAGCAGCCTCCCCCTGTGCATGTTTGGCCTTTGAGGAATTTGAGAAACAGAGTTTTAGTAATTATTTGTGCGACTCCCTCCACTATAACTTGACATGTATTGTGAGTGTAATCCTGCTGATGATGTGCAGCGGAATTAGTATTTCAGTATTTTATTTAACATGGTTAATGGCATTTCCCCTAGCAGAGATTTCTCAGAGGAGGGAATTAATGGGTGTATTGTGGCTACTATTGTTAGCTGTGGCGAAGCACACGGACATAGTAAAACGCTTGAAATTGTATTTGTCATGTTTAAACTAAGTCAGCGGCATGTAAAAAAAAAAAAGTAGGTGTCAGAGGAGAGAAAATCCTCAGTATTGCTCTGAGCTGGCTTTGACACAGATCTGCAGCATAACACGCTGCCACTTCCAGAATAAAACAAGCCAGGCAAAGCTAGCAGACTTAGGGAGCAACCCCTTCTAATGAGAATTTTGTGTAATTGATGTCACGCTAAGGCAAGATTGGGATCATTTCTCAGTTTCTTCTCTTTGTTTGCTGCCATTTCAGAAATACGCCCTCTGAACTTTAACAGTCATTTATTCTTTCATTTCCTTCTCTAAACAAAAGCGGGGCCCTCTTTCTGCTCATCACCGTGCCAATATGAGAGAAACACCATCTTGTCACGCAATGTAACAAAACCATTAAACGTGCAGCATTAAAGGGAGACGAGATGCAATTAGCCAAGAAATTACTCTGATCTTGGTGACATTTGAGAGAAATTGTAACACAATATACGCGGCAGACGCTTGATTGACAGCCTAATCCAAGTTTGATGGGCGCGGGTCCACGTTCACCGAACAGAGCGGGTCTTCGGCAGATAACGAGTACAGCTGCACAACCCTGATAGCTATGTCCGCCACGATTCGTCACCGGGCAAATTCCTCTGGTTTAAACGATGATGAAAGTATCGACCATTAATGACAGGATCATCTCCCTGCCTGAAATAAACGCTCTAATCCCTTTTGCCAGGTCCATGAATTCCTAATATGAGTTATATAAACTGGAGCAATAAATCAGTGTTAGCTCAGTTGTGTTTGGAAAATTGTACCAAGGCTCTTTGCCCCCTGTTTAAAATGCAAGACGGGCAACTGAGGACATCTTCGCTTAAGCTGTAACATCCAATGAGTTATTGCTGGGGATAGATTAACTTTCTCACAGCAATAAGAATTGCAAATGGGTGAAGAGTGAGGTGGAATTTCCCTTTGCTATTGTGAACTGAGACGTGTTTGACTGCAGTCAGTGGATGGTGATGAATATCACAACCTTTCATCGGCTGGGTCTTGGACTGGTTGAACATGAGTGATGAGAACATCATACTCATTGTATGATAATGACATTAATCACAGTCATAGGTAAGTGAGCCACAGAGAGATAGAAAGAAAAAGAGACAGAGGTTAACAGGCAAATCTGAAATGAGTTTGTGTTAGGGGGTCATATTAAAAACTGATTAAAGATATGAAAGAGTCAAAGTAGATATTCCAGTTAGTTTCAGTTAAGTGCAACTTTTTTATGTTATACATGTAGTGTGCTTGCGCTGGGGCCGGGTGTAAACAGCACATTCGTGTCAACCATATACACACACACGCTACAGTTCACTGAAACATTACATGATCCGCAACATGCATGAACTCAAATTCTATCAAATACATTTTTTTTCATACATTATTTTCACAAAAGCAATGTGTGAAATAATAAATAAATACATTTATAATGTGACCCACTAACATATATACATTTGTCAACATGGCTACGTGATTAAAGCATAGATTGCAAACTGTCCGCAGCAAACTCGAGACAACATCACAGGAAGGCGGGAAAGACCTTTGACTGACACCTTTATGCCAGAACAAAAATGTCCACCCATGGGACACTTGGCATAAAAGCAAGAATGCATTCCCTTGTTCACCTCCCCTCCACAAGATGATTGTAGCCTTTTCTTTTTTTTTTTTTTTTTTAAGAGGAGAGGTGACACAATGCTGCCTAAATGTAATGATTAGGGTGGGTGGAAAGCAAAAGTGAATGGCTGATGAATATTTCATAAATGTTAGCAGCACTTACTGGACTCGAGGCCTGATTGATGGCAGAGTGGCTGTAAAGACTTGGACACTGAAGGGCCCCAGCCTCCTTTCACACTAGTGCTTACTTCAAGCACCATCGTTAATCGCAGAATAAAGATGTATTTAGCTGAAGAGCTCTTCATTAATGGCCTGCCTTTAAACAAAAGTAGCTGCATAGGATTTGTGTCAATGGAGTGAAATGCAAAGGACTAAGTGATGGCTGGAAGAAGAGCAAACATGGTGAGAATGTAAATAGAATATTTTGGATTTTAGTTTTATCTCTATGTCATTTCCACAGCCAGGTTACTATTGTGAACTCTTCCAGTGGCACACTACAGGTTCAACATGCTTAAGCAATAACACACTTTAACCATAACCATATGTCAAGCTTCATACAAAAACAACGCAGTTTAAATCAAAAATGAAGTAAAAGGTACCCTGTGGAGTTTTAACTGTAAGCTAAACAAACTGTTTACTTTCAGCGTTTGTGTGTATTCTTTGAGGTCTGACAAATCTTTCAGTTTTGAACGTGCATCGTTTACATCTACAGTATGTTCATATGAAGGCTAGCAGACTGCTTCTCTGCCTTTGCTGGTGCTTTCTTACGTTTTTCTGAGGTGTTACCCACCACCGATGATCACAGGCATAGCATAAAACCTTCAGTCACCTGTTTGCTCATGTATGTACATAAGCGTCCTCATGCGCGAAAAACAAACAAATGGACCCCCTCAGAAAAACAGTGCTCCAAAAGAAAAAAAAAAACTACTACTACTGGGTTCCTTAAAAGCACAAGTTTATTGTACAATTCAGCAAAACGCTATAAAATGATATTTAAAATGGATCAGAATTGTATTTTAAAACTTATGATAGGCTTTATATCTGAAAACCTCAAATTCTATTTAAAGGCAAGATTTTTTTAATAAATGACATGTTTGACTTTATCTGTATTGGTGTGGAATGATTTCATGGCCAACACTCCTCGCTCCTTCCCTATTCAGCATCCTATACTGTATTTCTATATTCTATCTAATGTCACCCAGTTCTCCCTATACCTACTCAATCAGTTTACATTCTTGTCTTTGTGATTACTGAACTGTAGTATAATAAATATTTTCTCTTCATATAAACCCTCAGAATGAGCACACACAGCTTGTTCTCAGTGCCCCATGCCTCAAGAACCCTCTGATATATGACCCTGCCTGTACAGATGTGCAGAGACACCCAAATCCACTCTGGATCCACTTGTCCAGCCCTCTTTAATTAAAGCGTGTGCATTTTTCTATTACCGACAAGTCCATTTGCAGACAACCATCCATCACACATCTGCCCCCTCTTTGCAGGCATGTAATGAATTGAGCAAAAGTGATTTGTGGCTGTAATCCTTTAGAGAAACTGAATGAATTGTAAGCATTGCATGTATTTTTTACTCTTCCCCCTTTATATCTCTGTGGATGAATAGTGCCCCATAGGCATCGGTATCATATAGACGGCAGCGAACATTATGTTGACTAAGGTTTTGGTGCTATTACCATGTATTTCTAATAAAACTAAAGCCCTAAGAATGACTCTCCATGTCATTTTTCATTAGCTTTAGTGCCCTTTACCTGGAGTCCTCTGCCAATTCTTCAGCTTTGCTATGAGCCTGCTAATAACTTAAATCTCATTCAGAACATTATGGGAACAGAGGATTTGAGCAGTTACAAATGAGGTATTAGTGCAGAAAGGGTGGATGGATATTGCTACTTGCCATAAAAACTGTCACAGGGGATGTCATCAGCAATATATGACACGCATGTTTTTTATGATATTGTACTGTATATTTCTTGACAGCCTATTTGTTTACCTTTCTTTACAAACTTTACTCGGGCACTAACACTTTAAGGATAAAGTCTATATTATCTTTTTTTTTTTTTTTTTTTTTTTTTTTTTTTTTTTTATTGTTACAAATCTCATGACAAGAAAAACCAAACAAACGTGAGGAAACATTACACAGACAGGAGCCAATAGTGTCTACGTTGGGGACTATTTTCATCTGCGGATTTGGTTAGTATTTACGTCAACAGGATGTGCCAGTGTAATGGCGTGGATAACTGACATGTTTTTATCAATGGCAAAAAAGATTAAGCTATTTAGTTTTTTACATTGTGTTTTTTTTTTTTTTTTTTATAGAATATGTAACATATGACACTGTTCTACTATATTAATTCATCATACACTAATTTTCAAATCTGCGTGCTGTGTGTCTTGCTACATCATTCTTCCTCATCCTCTTCCTGTATGAGCTCACCTGTGGCTCTGGAGAGTTGGGGGTCATGACTGGATCCCTTAGTGGGCCAGCCCTAGACATGCCCAGCCCTGCTATGTCCCGAAGGCCCTGCTGTCAGCTGTGTGCCTCCACCACTGTCACTGACTGTATGCGAGTGCTTGCGTGTGTGTGTGTGTGTGCGTGTGTATATGTGTGTGTCCTACCGCAGAACAAGACCCAATTTGATTTGCTCCACTGGCCTGTGAAGCTCGGCTGTGAGGCAGCACCTCTCTTTATTCCCCTAATGGCCTCCCTTCCCCACTGCTCCTTACCCTTCCCCAGACGCCAGTTATGTGCACTCTTGTAAATATACATATACGTGATTGTGGGACAAGAAGAGGGAAAGACTGTGATGAAAAGACAGACACAGAAGAGAGAGAAAATAAGTGAAAGGGAGTGGAATAAAAGTGAGACAAAAGGCTGGATTAAAAAAATAATAATAAAAATAAAAATCTGCGTTTCCTCTCGAGGAGAGGCAGGCGCTCCCTCAGAGGCTGACCTTGGGGCTGAGGTCTCTTTAATCTGAGGATATTAGCAGCCTCTAGATGGGCCAGGCAGATGCTGGAGTGGTGGAACCTGCCTATCAAAATGGGAGGAGAAACACCAGAAGCAGTCCATTTCCACGGCTGGGGCACGAGCCAGGTTTGTCATGGTGTCATTTGTGTTTCACTGAGGATGGGGTCCATGGGTAATGGAGGTTAAGCTTTCTGCTGCTGTTGCCACCCACTCTATACCACTGCAGTACATACATATGGTATTATACCAGTGCTTTGCTCTCTCTCCCCTCCCCCCCATAAGCGATCTAAATGGTAGCTCTTGTGAGTTGAACCATATAAGTGAGTGTGATGGAGAGACATGTAAATTGCATTGCATAGGACATGCAATTGGCACAGTCTATAGCTAGCTAACAGCATGGTTCTGCCCAAATAGGTTCTCTAAGCGTCCATGTGTGACTTTGAGTTTAAATGGGTCATACCATACAGGTACAATTCAATCACATATGAAATGAGTTTGCTGCAAGTAAACTTTCGAAATGA